>NW_008358101.1:8264186-8290206 GCF_000622305.1 Nannospalax galili
TTCTTAACAACCTTAGGCAGACCATACTTGTTTGTTCTAGTACTTTGTAGTTCTTTGCTTTAAAAACCAAACTTATTTAAAAGGACCATGTAGGGTACCATTATGCCAGGGTAGATTTAGAATGAGCTGGGCAGATTCATGACAGAAGCATTGTGGCTTCAGAAGAAATCCTTTGTTCTGAGAGGTGGTGGCAGGAGAAAAAAGAGAATGAACGATGGATGAAAGGAAAGGCTCATGATGCTTTCTGGGGAAGAAGGATGCTTACTGGGAAATGACCATGTTTGTAAATTCTGATTAGGTGGAAATGTAGAGGTTGGTTGGATAAGATGTTTTTAAGGCTATTTGAGGGTCGTAAACATGTAAAATGCAATTAAAATCATTGAGGTTGTTAGTAAGTTAAAAACTAATACTTGGGGGCTGGAGAGATGGGTCAGCAGTTTAGAACACTTGCTGTTCTTGCAGAAGACCCGGCTTTGATTCCCAGTACCGACATGGTGGCTAACACCCATCTGTTACTCCAGTTCCAGGGGAACTGAACGCCTTCCTCTGACCTCCGCAGGCATTGTATGACACGGGTGCACTCACATACATGCAAACAATTCTCTCATACACATAAAATACAAATAATAAATAAGATATTTTTTAAAAAGTAAAAACTAAGGCTTCTTGAGGCTAGTTTCATCAACTCCAAAATGGAATAATAAATGATTCAGAAATAAATGATTCAGAAAATTGAAATGAGGATTAAATGAAAATATTTGTAAACATTTTGGTAAAATACCTATCTTATAACATGTGTTGAAGAGGAAGAGGAGGAGGAACAATTAGGAATCATAATGATGTGCCATTTAAATGGTTAATTTATTGATGTGCAATTCAAGTAGTATTCATTTTTCCAGTCTAGTGTTTTGAGTGGTTTTTTTTTTTTTGTTGTTGTTGTTGTTGAAATCAGGTATTCTCAAAGTTCTTCCTGTTCCATCTAGTTAAGGACATCCGGCTTCAGTCAGTGAATGGTATTTGCTCATGTGCAGGTGTTATGGACTCCTGTGAAGTGTGTGTATGTCAAATTAGGATAGTCTACAAGAGATGTTCTGTCTTTTCTCCTTACTAGCTCTCTTCCTCCAGCCTATTACCCAAACTCCAAACTCTACTGTATTGTTCATCGGGTTTCAGCAAACAGTGGTTCAGAGCATT
This sequence comes from Nannospalax galili, assembly GCF_000622305.1. Taxonomy (NCBI): domain Eukaryota; kingdom Metazoa; phylum Chordata; class Mammalia; order Rodentia; family Spalacidae; genus Nannospalax; species Nannospalax galili. The sequence goes on from NW_008358101.1 coordinate 8,265,381, forward strand.
TGTGTGTGTGTGTGTGTGTGTGTGTGTGTGTGTGTGTAAAAAAAAATGAAGTAAGCATTAGTTTTATGCTTTTATGTATTGAAAATATATTTATGCTTTAATGATGATAAGAAGGCTAATTTGTGACACTGAAATTTTTATACAAAATTCACTTTTGACATCCATCAGTACAGGTTTACTGATGTACAGCCATGTATCCACATTTATGTGTTGTCTGTGGTTGTTTGCATGCTACATGCAGGCTGCATGGCCCACAAAACCAAAAGTACTAAACATCTGCTCCTTCAGAGAAAATTCTGGAACTTGTTCTCTAAACAAAGGACTTAGTGCCTGCACAGTAAGAGCCCTCAATGAACAGAGCCTGTCTCTCTTTCTTTATCTGTTCCTCGGAGTCAGAATCAGATTCACCCACCTTGGATCATGTCTTCTTCCAGTTCTCTGTCACTTTCGCCTCTGTTCTTTGTATCCTCTCCCCTCAAGCTCAGTGATTTTCCGCAGTAAGAGATCTTCAAGCAAAGACCCTTCAGACCTTTGTTCTTGAAAGACTCACAGACAAGTCCATAGACTTGAAATTATTAGAGTCAAATGTGACTTTCTGTGTTGTCACAAGTATTGTTTGAAACCAATGAGATGTGCTTACAGAATAGGTTAAGAAGGTCTACTTTTAATTTGATGTGAGGAGATGGTTTTTATTTCCAGCTCATCTCTAGTATGTGTGGCTTTATTTCCTGCTGTGTTTCGGCCCAAATTGCCTTCTTCAGTTTCACAAAATACACCTGAAAGGTTCCTTTCTAACATCTCCACCTGTGTTATTCCAGCCACCAAGAAAGTCTAAAATTGTCACTTCAATTTTCAACGTCTATCCTTTTGCTGAAATCATTTCCAAATCACTTTCTCATCAAAACCAAAGGTATTTTTTAACTTCTATAAGACTTTTTAAAGTTGATTTTTACATGTATGTTTTGCCTGCATGTATGTAAATGCACTTGTTTGCAGTGCCCACAGAGGGGATTGGATTCCCTGTAACGGGAGTTATGGCATTGTTAGCTGACATGTGAGTGCTAGGAACCTAATGCAGGTCCTCTGCAAGAGCACTGTAGAAGTCTGTCACAAAATGAGCTGCAGATTTACTCAAGGTTAGTAGCCATGCATCAGGTGTTTTTTGGTCTTGAACTATAATAGTGCCTAAATTCAGTGCAGAAAATGTTCAATAAATATCTGTTGGTAGAGCATGATCCTTGCTGGGCAAAATAAAAAAAAAAAAAACAAAAAAACACAGGACTAGCAAGATGGTTCCATAGCTAAAAGCACTTGCTATGCAAGTCTGGTAATATGAGTTCAACCTTTGGTGGAAGGTTAGAACTGACTCTTGAAAGTTGCTTTCTGATCTTCACAAGTGTACTGTGGCATATGCTACCCCCAGCATCTTTTTTTTTTTCAATTTACAATGTAATTTAAAATTGTGTGTGTGTGTGTGTGTGTGTGTATGTTTGCATATGTGTAAGCAAGTGGGGGTGGGGATACACATATGTACTCGTGTTTGTGGAAGACCAAGGTTGATGGCAGGAATCATCTTTGATTGCTCTTCCACCTAATTCACTGAGGTGGGGTCTCAGTCAAATCCAGAGCTCACCAGCATGGCTAATCTGGCTGGCCAGCTTCCTCTGGAAATCTCCTATGTCTCTCATCCTAGGCTGGAATTATAAGCAGGCTGCCACACCCCCAAGACATTTGCTTGGGTTCTGGGGACCCAAACTCCAGTCCTCACACTTGTTTAGCAATTGCTTTAGTGACTGAGCCATCTCCTCAGCCACATTACAGAATAAATTTTGAGGACAATTATTCTTTTGTGCTGGGTTGTGTTACTTCTAAAAAATGAATACCTTTTATAAATTGCTTTTAATATATAGAAGTGATTTGTCTGTTGCTTCTGAACCTCCTTTTCCTTTGTTTTTCTTATTTACATACCACTTCAAAAGCACCTGAACATGGATCTGCATGCAGTTCACCTGTTCATTCTACCATTTTGTGCATAACTATTAATGCTAATGTAAACAAGTCATTAATTAGCATTTTAAGATATTTGAGTCCTTAAAGAAAATTGTGCTGTTCATAACTATTTTGCTATTACAGTCAAAGAAATATTTTATTGGGGGGCTGGAGAGCTGGCTCAGTGGTTAAGAACACTGGTTGTTCTTGCAGAAGACCTGAGTTCAAATCCCAGCACCCACATGGCAGCTAACAACTGTCTGTAACTCCAGTCCCAGGGGATCTGACAGCCTCTTCTGACCCCTGTAGGCATTGCTTGACATGGGTGCACTTACCTACATGCAAACACTACACACATATGCATAAAATAAAAGTAATAAATAAAAAATTTTAAAGTTAAAAAAATTTTATTGGAAAGCACATGAAAAAATATTTCCTTCTATGAGAAATATTGATTTAAAAATTGCAGTTTCAACATCCTTCTTCATGCATTGCTTAATTTAGTAATGAAGTAATCAATCTTATGAAAATAACCCAGTTTCATATTAACCTTGAGAAAGTATTGATCTTATGAAAATAATTAGATAAGATATAGAAAGATGCCTAAGATTCCTTTTATTGCAGTAAGGGGATAGTAGAGACATGAGATTTTTATAGATAAGGGATCTGCTATAATTGCTTTTCAAATAAACTAGTAAATTCTTATTTGGAAAATGATTTCTTCGGTCAGGCCAGCACATTGTAATACCTATTGCAAAGTCGTTTGTGTGATTAGGATTCTTTTCATAAAACCAAAGAGCATGGTGCACATAGTGATTAGTCATAGGATTAGTGAAGCCTAAGAGACTTGATATTATAGAACTACAAGGCCTTGAAAAGTATCAGCATTAGAACTCAGAATCCTAGAATCAATCTTTTCTAAATAGAAATATCACACTTTTGCTATAACTCCAAAATTCAGTAGCATTCAATAATTTATAAAAATGCAGATAATCATAATTTGAAAGTTTCAAATGATAAGGATGATATGTGATTATATAAATCTTTCATAAATGAACGTATAGCTGTATTGAAACACTACTAAATGATGTAATGATATAAATATATATTAATTTGAAATGTAAAAATTCAATCACCATCCTAATTTGGTATTTGTAGTCATAAGAACCTGAAACTGAAAAAGGAATACTTGTGTGTCTATTTTGTAGAAACTGAAAATAGATGCAAAGTCTCCTGTGAAAGCATAGTCTAGAAAGGAAGGGATATTGATCAGAAATCTGCAGCAATAATAAAGCCTGGAGATAATTGATGCCTAGGTGACCCACCTGCTGCTAAAATTGTCAATTCTTATTTACAGCTTCAACTCAGGAAAGTCATTCAAGCGTTTATCAGGCTTTTGCACAAATAAAAACTATAGGAAATGTCATCTTAAATGGTTACATAAAACTTCATGAAGACTATAGAATACTGTTGGATTCTGAGCTCCTCAGAAGAACACTGAGGAAAAATTGCTAAATGACAAGTGCATGGAAGATTCATTGAAAAGGTTCATGTAGATCGGAATAGTAACAAGTTTTATCTGCAAGTTAAAAATTACTGTCGCCCAGCTCTTTGGCTTTCTGTATTGCTTTATCACTACTCTGCCCTCTCATGCAGAATGTGGTACTTTATTTTTCAGTAGCAGGATGCCATCTTCAGAAAAATCATCCATTTTCATAAGTAGCAATTATATATATAATTACATTTTAAAGTGCTGATCATTAGTTTACAAGATGAAAAAGCTGAGTCCTTATGTTTAGGTTGCTTTGAATACACTGAGCAGGATGATAAAGCACATATCTCTAGATATACTTGAATTTGGTCTAGGTTGATGGCCAGTATTGTCTTTACTTTTTCCAATATTTAGTATACATGTCCATTTATCTTCATTTATGTGGTGTAATAATTCAACATGTGTATATAATGTGTAATTTTACAGTCAGGGCAATTACCATTTTCATCTCTTTAAACATTTATATTTCTTAATGTAACGCCTTCAAGCTCATTTATGTATGTATGTATGTATGTATGTATGTATGTATGTATGTATGTATGTGTTTTTAGTAGTGGGGGTTAAGCCCAGGGCCCTGTGCATGCTAAGCATTGTCCCAGGCACTGAGGTGCACCCCATCGCAAGCTCCTCTTTTCTTGTTCTTTTGAGACAGAGGCTCCCTGTAACCACAGCTGACCTGGAGCTCATCATGTAGACCAGGATGGCCTTGACCACAGAGATCCACCTGCTTCTGCTTCCAGAGTGCTGGGACTAAAGGTGTGCACCACCACACCCAGATCTTTTCTAGTTCTTTAACAATATATGGAAATCATGAATTGCACTCACCCCAGTGCGCACTTGTTAGTCCTATATTTTGAAATGTTTATCCACCTCTCCTTCCATCCACCTTCACCTTTCCCTTTTCTAACTTCTAGCTACAACTACTGTACTTTCTGTTTCTATAATAAGATCAATCATTTTAGCTTCCACACATGCCCCAGACCAAACGGTGCTGGTCTTTCTATACATGGCTTCTTTCATTCTAGTTCCATGCAGGTTGCTGCAAATGACTAAATTTTACTGCAGGCCATGTTAATTTTAATTTCCACGTTGCACATGGCTTGAAAGAGAGTGCCCTAATCAATGTGGAGCTGTAATGACTGAGTCCTTCCTTCTAGTAATGGGGGGAGGGCAAACATGCCTCTCCTGGAGACCTTTTGTCTTCATATTCAGGACGTCCTAGATTCTCTGCTCCACATAACACAATTCAATTCAGTCCATGCTTTTTTTTACTCTGTAAGTGGCTTGGTAGTGTTGCTGAAGGCAGCACCATAATTTTTTTCTTTCTTTCTGTTTCAGTGTTTTTATTGTTACCACTTATTGCATTCCCTTTAGCTAAACTTTGAGAAGAGCCTGTGCGCTTGAAACCTTGGTACTGCCTTCTGTTCATGATGCACAAGAACTAGAAAGCATTTTCCCAGCCTGGAGCTGTTTACAGACACATTTATTAAATCACATATCAACAAGCACAGAACTATTCTTTTTATGGAGCTGTATAGTTGTAAAACCCTTCTTAAATGAAAAATTATAATAAAGCTTTTAAAATAAGAGTCAGATCAGATTTGGAAAGAAAAGTGATGCATTATTGAAGAAAGTTTCCTTAAGGCAATGCTAAATATATATATAAAATGTCCTCAAAGTTCCCATAGACTTCAGTGTGTTCGTAACAAGTATGTTTCCTGTTTTCTTATTCAGAAAATAATTGTGATAAACTGTTTTAAAGAGCACAAGTATTTCAAAGTTTACATAAATGCCACCTGAATTATTTTAAGACTTTTGTTTTGTTTTCTGAGACAGGGTCTCCCTATAGCCACAGTTGTGGAACTCACTATGTAAGCCAGGCTGGCCTCTGCCTCCAAAATGCTGGGATTAAAGGCATGTGCCACCACACTTGGCTTTATTTTTTTTATTTTTAATGATGTGTATATGTATGTGTCTGTGTGTGGGTGTGTATACATGAATGCATGAATGTCTGATCCCCCAGGAAGTGGACTTACAGGTTGCTGGGAATTGAACTGGATTTCTCTAGAAGAGCAGTAAATGCTCTTAAACACTGAGCCATCTCTCCAGCCTCCGCCCTAAAGTTTTTAGAGACTTTTCAGTGCCATATCATACATTTTCTTACTCGTTCTATTTTTATTGAAGTTTTGAGATTTTTCATACAATATAGTTAGTATTTGGATCCCTTCCCCTATTGGTACCTCCCCCCACTGCACCCCTATCCAATTTAATATACTCTCATGTATGTAATATGGCCTATATTCTGATTTGTGTCCCCAGATATCCTTCAGTGTGGGTTCATCCATTGGGCCCACCAAGAGTGCCATCCTTGGAAGACAGTCTTCCCCCCTCCCAGCAACCATTAGTTGCCGAAAGTTCCCAAGTTGGATTGGGATTTCTTATGCATTTCCCCATGTCTGTGCTGGGATTTTTGTCTGGTGTGAGCTTGCATAGGACTTGTGCATGTTGTCACTACTGCTGTGAGTCATATGAGTAAATGACCAGCTCTCTGGAAGACTTTGTTTCCTTCTGACCATCCACCTTCTCTGGTTCTTCAAATCTTTCCATCTCCTTTCTTAGTTATACTTTCTATGTTCTCGAGGTTTAGAATAGGCCATTTTTTCTGTTTCATACTTTCTCAACATATTCCTCCAACCTAAGTGATCAATCTTGTTATTCCAAGTTATCACTGGCAGTGATTTTTATGTGCTACCAAACATATATGTTGTTCACTCTACAGCTGTTTCTCTGGTAGTGAAATACAGATGATAAGAAGGGTTAGGTGGGTGTAATACCAGGTGGGCAGGGGACTTCAGAGCTCAAGCTCAAGGTCACCCTATGATACCTAGTATGTTCAATAGTTGTAGGCCAGCCTACACTACAAAAGATACCTCCTCAAAAAATGAAAAGTACGAAGTTTTCTGATTATTGTTTTGTATTTGCTCGGCCCATCCTATGTATAAAAGCCTCTAAATTACCATGTTTAACCTTCTCAATGCTCCAGCAAGATTGGTACTGGAGATTATAGCGTAAATAGCTCTGGAATTACAAGTAAAAAAACCAAAGCTAAGAGAAGTTGTCATTTGACCAAGGTCACACAGCTAGAATTTAAATCTTTGCCCCCCAAACTTGGTTCTTCACTACTAAACCATGGTCTGTATATATTCAAATTACTATGTCATGCTTGTTAAGTACATAATTATAAAAATCTAGAATATCTAGTGTCAAAGTTTACTATTTTGTCCTTTCTGCAGTATTTTATGAACCTAGAAAAATACCTAATTTGCCCTTCATTGTCTTTTACAAAGAGAAAATTAGGAAATAAATCTGTATAATTTTCTTCAATGATATGCCTCTCTTTAATCTCCAATTTGATACATCAGGAAACTGAAATATGGAGAAGTCAAGTGACCAGCTTGAGATTTTATAGTGAGATGGGAGCTGGAAGTCCACTGAACCCCGTTGTGTGAGGGAGGCTTGAGCTAAGTTCTAAGTAGGGTATAACTTCAAAGTTGGCCTGGGAAGTGATACTGTCAGACATTGTCTGACACCTCTTTGACCACTGTATGTACTTTGTCCACAATACTGTACTTCCTTCCCAATGACAAGATAGAGTAACGTAGCTCTAGCTCATGCTTTTTAAAAATGTGCAAAGACTCAAACACAGTATGGTATTGTTTCTTACTCATGTAATAAAAATGAGTTTGTTAGGCATCAGTAAATTTAATAAATTCCAATAAGATTCCCTGCAGGGATGTCAGTTTATAAAGAAGAGATCATTCCTCAAATTATTGAGTCATTTTAAAAATATTTTGCTCATTACTATTTTTATTTTACATATATTAGTATATTGCCTGCATGTATGTAAGTGCATCCATGTCATGCAATGCCTACAGAGGTCAGAAGAGGGCATCACATCCCCTGGAGCTGGAGTTATGGATGGTTGTTAGTGTCCATGTAGGTGCTGGAAATTAAAACCAGGTCTTCTGAAAGAGAAGCCAGTGCTTTTAACTGCTGATCCACGTCTCCAGCCCCAAATTATTAAGTCTTGTATCAAAGTGATAAATGATATTTGGAGTGGTTCTGACTTTATGCTGTATAAGTGGCTGCTTTCAGAAGAATGAAGCTGTTTATCAAAAGATGAAAATATTTTTCTGGGATAGAAGTCAGAAAGGGAAAGTGATGTAAGCAGAGGACTGTATGGACATGTAAGAATTTCCATCTGGTCCATGTCATCTGAACTGTGTGTAGTTAGATACCACTGTTCCTATGGGAGAGAGTGGTGTGAGTGAGGAAGCTTCCACCCATGACCCACAATTAGCACCACATAGTACTCAGCCAAGAACAAGCTTTCTATGCTGGAGAGAAGGGGAAGCTCCTAAGTAGATCATTAGCAGTATTAGCTAGCATAATTCAATCTGGGATGAAAACAGACCCTGGTAAATTAAAAGCAGAAATTCTCTTTATTGCTCATTTAACAAATTTCAGCAGCCTTTATGGCTGACAGCTCTTCCTCTGTGTCACTGTTCACTGTTCTGGCATGTCCTATATATTTTTTGAGACAGGGTTTCATACAGCCCAGGCTGCTGTGGAACTCTATATGTAGTTGAGGCTAGCCTTGAACCCCTGTCTCTATTTCCCAAGTCACTACCTCTCTTTGAAAGTTTTATTCATTTTCTATTGTGGCAGATGACATAAGGAGAATAGAGAAGATTAAAAGAATGAAAAGCAGGGCTGGGGAGATGGCTCAGCAGTTAAGAGCACTGACTTCTTTTGCAGAGAACTCAGGCTCAATTCCCAGTGGTAACATGGTTGCTAATAACCATCCAAAACTCCAGTTCTAGGAGATCCAGTGCCCTCTTCTGACCTCCGCAGGCATTGCATGACATGGGTGCGCTTACACACATGCAGGCAATACAGTCATACACATAAAATAAAAATAATAAATAAAATATTTTTTAAAAAAGGATGACTTTACAACCTTGTTACTGCAGTTCTACATATCTGTTAATGTTTTATTAGGGAAGAACAGAATTTGGAAAGCGATACAAGCAGAATGTATCAAGCTGTTCTGGAGCACCTCACAGATAGCCTAGCATTCTGTATCCAGTCAGCTGACATAAGACCCCCCCATGATATTTCCAGTTTGCCTTGACTCCTAACAGCCATGTTAAGAACATAGTTGTTTCCTATACATAGAATGAGTGAAATAAGAACTGATTTAGCTCCAAATCACTTAAGACTTAAAAACACTCAATTCCTAAGGTATTTGGAAAAATATTGCTGAAATAGGTGGGAAAAACTTCTTGAATAGTATCTTAAAATCATGACCTAGGACTAGGGAAAGATGGCTTAGTGGGCAAGAGTGCTTGTTACAAAGGAAAGAAGATCTAAGTTCCAATCTCCAGCACATGTGTGAAAAGCCAGAAGTGCAGTGGCTGCATGGGCTTGTAATCCACTGCTTTGGGGCAGAGGCAAGTCGATCCTGGGAGCTTGTTTGGCCAGACAGTCTAGCAGAATGGCAAGCTTTAGGTTAAATGAGAGACCCTGTCTCAAAAAGTCAGGGGGACAGCAATTGAGAAAGTCACTCAGTGTCTTCCTCTGGCCTCCACCTGTGTGTGTGTGTGTGTGTGTGTGTGTGTGTGTGTGCACCTGCGTGCATGGACATGCATACCCACACACACATAATGCACATACGTCACACACATGCAAAATAAAGAGAAATCATTATCCTGATATTTTCTGTTTGTTCATATTTTACCGTGACATTTTCTAAAATCTTTCAGTAGCTATAGAGATATATTATTCTGTTCTAAATTTCTTCTCTATTCTTTATCTTCAAACACCCTTTGAAACACTGTTTAATTCTTCTGTGAACATGAGCCGGAGTTTTAAGACCAAACTCTATACCTATGGGTGAGACAGCAGAAGTTTTACAGCGCAGTGTACAAGAACACAGCAGTGCACGCAGCAAGGTATCACACTTTCATCCAGCACCAAAGTCTGACTATCTGGATGAATTCACTAATTCACAGAGATTTCAGGTTAGCCTGGGGGGTAATGAGCAAAGATTCTGTTCCAAAGACCCTCCAGAGCAAAGGCTCCTCTTTAGGCTTCTAAGCCTTCAGTTGCTTTGATGTTACTCCTCAGTTGGCTCAGTGGGAGGACAAGTGGAACCTGCACCGTGAGCTCCAATGTTCTCACAGTACCAAGGCAGCCATCCTACTGCTTTGTTGAAGGACCAGTTCAGCTGCTGAGTTGGACAGAGAAGAGCTGCTGCAGCCTCCTGTGCTGGGATTCATCCCCAGTGTTGAATGCTTCATAGTACAGACATCAAAGTTGTGGGAGTGTCATATAAGTATCTGTTTGCCTGTGTAGAATATGTTCTCTGTTGAGATCAACAGGCCTGCGAAGTAGTCGAGAATCTATGTCTGTGACTTTGACAGACTTTAAGTATTTTCCACATTCCCACCCTCAGTTTCCCAATCAGTGGTATAATAGGTCTAGGTTATGGTGATCTCTGGTATTTCTGTGCTCCATAGCCCATTAGCTGTATAACTTGATTTTAATAAACCTTCTTTAATTAATTATATATATTTAATACTCAGAATTTAACTTTGTTATGCACTCAGAACTAAATTTACTAATGACCCCATCTCTGATATTTTCTTAGAATTTGTCATTAATATTCAATCATTAAGCAGAAATATCATTTAGGTTTTAAATTTTTTTCTAGATATGAAAATATTTTGTGTTACTGACAGAGCCGAGAATAACAAGAAGAAAATAAACCACAATAGCTTCCACTTAAGGAGCAGCTCCACGACTCTGTTGCACTCTGTACAGCTCTGTCTTTCCAATGTTGCCCATTGATTTCCAGGAAGAACACCTGCTGCCTGTAATGAACAGCTTGTGCCACTATTGTGTCTGCAGAGCCCAGACCAGGACGAAAGCAGTGACTATGTTTGTAGAATTAAATGACTATATTCTTTTATTTTGTCCTTCATAGAAGTATGTGAACAAGCACAGGAGGGAAAAAGATTACATTGATTCTTATCTACAACATATTTTAATGAGATGTAGCTGAAGACCATGTTAAGAGACAAGGTGAGCGAATGAAAATGATAGATCTTCCTGATTCCCCTTTGAGAATCATCTCTATGACATTGAAGTAAAATGTTTCCTAATGTAATGAAAATTATAGGAGTTTTAGGAAAACTGGAAGAAACATTTGGAAATGACTGCTAAGATGCCAGAATTTCTGATTAGCAAAGGCTGCCTTGAAATATTCAAGATAAATTCTTGTTTACAAAATATTTGCTATATTAGAGAGACTGTATGGGGAACAAATAAAGAAGAAATTTAAGTAAATATTATTCTCAGAGAAAAGAACACAGAGGGGAGGCCATTAAGTTTGTCAGGGAAGGAAGTAAGTTTTGAGATGCTTACATTCTAATAAATAGGGGGTTTTAAGGTGAAAAGGAAAGAATTCTAATCAATAGAGCCTGGTCCTTAAGCAAGACTTTCTGGGACAGAAAACCAGGAGGGGAAAGCTTGATCTTGATCCCCTATGCTTTGCTAGTTGTGTTTTCCCTAAATCCACATGTAGGTCTTCAGGCAGCACATTGATTGCTCCTGGGGTGCACAGCAGAACCGAGCCAGGACTGTCCCGTTAGATGAGATGTCTAAGGGGTGGGGAGAAGGCTCAGCAGCCAGGAACCCTTCCTGCTCTTGCAGAGGACAAGAGTTTGGTTCCCAGCATCCACATCAGTCGGTTCACAATCACCTAATACTCCAGCTTCAAGACATCTGATGTTTACTTCCAACCTCCTCAGGTACCCACACTCATGTGCACACACCCACTCAGAGACACACAAATGCATAAAATAAAAATCAAAAATAAACCTTCCAAAAGGAAAAGATGAGACATCTTAAACCTGAAAAATGTCACTGAAGGGCCATTTTCACCACGTGTGTTCTCAAAGGGTTTTGAAAAGCGCCATTCCCAAACACTGCAGAGCTGTCTGGGGCTGGGCATGTTTGATATGGCCCTCCTTCAGACCTAGCAATTCAGGTTGCAACACCAATCACAAAGCTGGGTATATTCACTTTTAGCACTCACAGAATCTCCTCCCAGGACCAGGGAATTACTGTCTAATATATTTTCCTATGGATTCCTTTTCTTTAATGGTAAAAATAACAAAAGTTTGCCATCCAGTTGACAGAAATTTTCCTTCAAAGGTTATATAAAAAAGTACAACTCGCCAGGCATGGTTGCCCATGCCTTTAATCCTAGCATTTGAGAGGAAGGGGTCTCTGTGAGATCAGGACCAGCCTGGTCTACATAATGAGTTCCAGGCCAGCTGGAACTACAGGAAGACCCTGTTTCAAAAAGACAATTTAAAAAAAAAAAAAAACAAACACATCATTCATCAAGTCAAAGTTCCTCCTAAGTTTGCATTTTGTTATTTTGTTCCCCGCCCACCCGGAGCTGAATACCAAACCCAAGGCCTGCACTTGCTAGGCAAGTGCTCTACCACTGAGCTAAATCCCCAGTCCCAAGTTTGGGTTTTGATATAGAGTTGTCAGAATAACTTTTTTTCCCATGAGCACATAATTAAAATATTGCTGGAAATCATGAAAATGGCTCAACATAAGAAATACTTGTATCACCCAACTTTCTGGAAATGCGTATGTCATTTTTACCTATATAAACTTCATCATATTATTAATCATCAATTATATCTTTCATAGATTTCTAATATATAAAGTGTATAGAATTAAGTTTGTTTGCCTTAACTGTAAACAATTTACAAGCCGCAATTTTTGTTTATCATAAAAATTCTAATTTTACAACCATTCCTGTGTTCCAAAATGGAGGGTTATTAATTCCTAGTAATTAAGAAGTTCTCCTACCGCCCGCCCCTCTCCACATCAGAGTTCGAAAGACAGTGAGCACTATCAGCAGCATAAGCTTTTCTGGTATCCATAAGACATAATAAACCATAAGTTCCTTCTCAATAATCATATCTTATGCCACTTTCAGGGGCCCTTTGTATTGGGTTAATTTTTGTTACACTTCATCACTGCCATTTTAACAGTACACTCACTGTCTTCATCTAAATTAGTCTTCAGATAAGCTATGCCTTTTAAGCATATATGTACATATCATGAGTCAGAATTTTTATTTATAAAATACAAAAGCTCTATGTTGCAATGTTATCTGTACTGCAATCTAAAACTATGAGGTTAGTGTAATATAAATGTAATAGCTAATGACCTTTTAGCTGTCTCAACCTGAATTCAGATCACCAGCATCCACATAGAAGCTGGGTGTGGCCAAACATTTCTGTATCGCTAGCACTTGGGAAGCAGAGATAGGTGGATTCTCTGGAGCCCACTGGTTAGCCAGTCTAGATGAAAACAGAGAGGTCCATGTTCAGTGAGGAAACCCTGCCTCAAAATGTGAGGTGGATGGGCTGGAGAGATAACTCAGTGGTTAAAACCACTGGCTGCTCTTGCAAAGGAGCCGGGTTCGATTCCCAGCACCCAGGTGGTATCTAACCACCATCTGTAACAGATTCCAAAGAATCAAAGTCACTTTCTGATCTTCATGACCATTGCATACATGGGTGCACTTAAATGAACCCAAACCACTCATACATAATCATACACATAAAATAAAAATAATTAAAATAAAGTGGAGAGCAAAAGAGAAAGATACCTAATGTTTCACCTCCATACACACGGGTGCACATACGTATAACACACACACATACACACAGACATACACACACATGCACACAGACATACACACACACCAAGATCACTAGCCATATAAGCATGACTGCTCTTACAAGAGAGTTTCTAGAGAAAGCTCTGTAAAATGCATACTGCCTCATATGTTACCTATAAACTATTTTATAGTTTAGAATAATTAAATTTATGGCTTTTAATCTTTATTAAATGTTAGTCCGTTTGCTAACACAGACAGAAATTTCTGTATTTCATCAGTATTGGCTCAACCACCATTTTCTGCCAGCCTTACAGAACAAAAGGAGGTGTGTTGGTTGTTGTCCTCTAAGAGAAAACCTCAAGAATTTGAAGTGGTTTATTTGAGAATCAATCCAAGCAAGTTCACCCATGGATTGTGAGGAAGTGAGAGAGGAAAGGAAAATAATATTCAGTGTATATGTATTTTTAAATTTGTTTAATAACCACATAATTGGTAGTATCATTTCATTACAACAGCAGTGACATAGTCAATAACAGTTTCCAGAACAAAGATGCATCTCTTTCAAAATTGGCTGTAATTTTTAGGTTCACAGAGTTTAATTAATACAGTTATACAGTATTGTACTCAGTATAAACCCTATAAGACATAAAATTGAATGAGGTTTTAACCTTTAAAAAAAGATCTCCATTTCATTTTAAAATACACTGTTTCATACAGAAAAACTCATTTAATGCAACTATTAGATGTTTGCACATGTGTCTCTTAATTTCTATATATCTTATTACTAGTCACAGTCAGTTACTTTCTGAGATCCTTCGCACCTGAGCATGGATATAAATTCATCAGGTATATTTCAGTGGTTTACCTCAACATATTTAGTGTATATTTAATAGATAACAGCAGTGGTCAGTTGGAACTTGACCCCATTAGACTTCTCGAGGAGAATAAGAAATATTTTCCCGTGAAGTGAAGGAAGCTGCAGCATTGCTCCAGCAACTCCCACTTGTCGTCAGCCAGAAACTGCTGAGAGAGTCACTAAGTCTGTGGAACCCCAGGACATAGAAATGTGGGTCCAGCGGACTACAGAAATCGGAAGGAGCCCTCAGTCGAAACTCGTAGATGCCTCTAGAATAACCACCTTGCGAACAAGAAAGTATGCAGCAAGGAGGTAATTCAACACTCACAACAACATCTGCCTAGCTTTGGAACCCGATCCTCCACCTAGAGGTGTGCAGTTTGGGTTCAGCACACAGGCACCACAAGGCTGGAGAAGTGGAACACAGGGGTCTTCTCTGGAGCCAAGAGATCATGACCTCCCTCTCCCACTGTCTCTCTCTGTTTCCCTCTCTTCCCCTTTCAATCCTGTTTACATCTCATCTGTCCATTTACCTCATTTCCAAGATAGCATCAGGCAGAGGTTTTGTTACACAGACTTCCTATCTCTTGCCATATCCATTTTAACAATATCACATACAGCTCTGTTGAGTCAATTATATTTTAATTTACATTACTCTACCCATCGTATACATAGCTCTGGAAGAAAGAACAGGAAAAAGCCACATTCTGGACCCTGATCTCTGATTTCCTCTGTGTTGTTATGGAGACAGGGGAGCTACAAAGGAAAATGCTGTTATGGTAAAAAAAAAAAAAATCTGTAACCATTTTTCCTGGGGCAGACCCCCTCACAAGGAAATGGACAAAGAGTTTGCTTTGTTTGGGGGACTTGTTTTTTACTGATGGTGATAACTTTGACACTTGCTGGCACTAAATTTTCTGAGCCTTCCATCCATCCATTTTTGTTAAACTGTGGCAGAACACATAAGGGGAACTGTAATAAGCATCATCAGAAATGTGGATAAAGTGCTGCGCAAAGAGCCATGGGTATGTGAAAGTCCCCTGCAGAAGTGGGAACCTTTTCTTTCCCCTCCTGCTTGTTTCCTGGCAGGGGAATTGGAATGTGAAAGGGCATGAGAAAAACAAAGGGTCTAGGAGTGTTTAACAAGTACACATTTAATGTGATCAATCTGGCAGTTTAAGTACAAAATAGGTTAAGTGTGTTTTACAAGCACCAAGGTTTGAAGTGGATTTGATGGAAGAAACTGATAAGGAATCTTCTTCTGTACCATATGAAAAGCTTTTAAACAGGTTTATATGAGAAATTATGTATTAATCCTTCAGTGCTGTTTCTTGCATAATTAGAGACATGATACATGATATGGCATTCAGTAAATCAGGCAACGTACTTTAATTTAAATATGCCTTCTTTGTATAGTTTGTTTAAAATGTTGTGACTGATTAGATAGCAGTTTTCAATTTGTAGTTATGTAGCAGTTTTCAGCTTCATTTGCCGATCCATGGCTCTTCAGTCTTATTCTATAATAAGCTGTAGAAAAAAAGCTGTTGATAGAAGCAATTTAATCATCCTGTGTTTCTATGTGAGAAACAGAGGCGGGAGGAAGCAGGAGGGGGAAAAGAAGGAGGGGAGAGAGGGAGGGAGGGAGGGAAAGAGGAGAGAGAGAGAGAGAGAGAGAGAGAGAGAGAGAGAGAAATTATTTCACTGAGAGCTTTGATAGATATTTTACCCAGCGACAGAACAAGTTACTCAAACGAAGTCAAGGCTTCTTTGGTGTTCACTTTTCCCCTGAGAAGGATTTATTGCAGATACTTATTTCAAAATAAATAAGGTGAGTCGATCTTCCTTGTTAATATTTACTAAATCCTAAAATGAGTGTGTTGACTAATTTGTAACTTTTCTTGAAATTAGAAGCCAGGCACCTCTATTCCTCTGAGGCTTTCAGTGGTCTATAACTATTTTCAAAGGTATTGTTATAAGATTACCAGTAACTAAATGAAAACAGAAAACACTACATATTTTCATACACTAACTCTAGCACTTATAGAAGATTGCTGCAATGGTCAGTATATTTATCATGCTTTCTAAAAATGATCGACTTTAAAGTTAGAATCATGGGGTTGAAAGCTGCACTTGGGAGTTCAATAATGTTTGCACTCATTAGCACCAAAAGATTCTCTTAATGTTATCATGAAGTCATAGTTTTCTTAAGAGCAGTTGAATATTTATTTCAAATGTCAGTTATGACACATGTAGCAGAACGTTTTCTACATATAAGTAAGTGTAAATTCTTTGTATGTACATTTCTTTTGGAAATTCAGAAGTATATTTTACTTTTCATTTTGAAATAACAAGTCACATTTTCCTAGATAGGCTCCAAAAAAAATGTTCCCTTTCCTTTTGTTATGTTCAGGCAAGGGCCAGAGAAATATAACTTGTTGGATCACAAGAAAACATGTATGTTAACAATTTGATGAAGCTTAAAATGTAGATTTAAGGTCAGAGGTTGACAGGGTGGGAGGTGAAAGGAGGGAGTATCATCAGAATGATTATGTTCATGCATGAAATTGTCAACTCCACTTGTATTTGCTGTCTTGAGATAATTTTTACAGAGAAGCATCCTCTGATAACATTATCCTAATTCTTTTTCTATTCACTCACCTATTGATGTCACAAGCAATATTGATGAAATTGGAAACATTTTATTATCACCACTGGCATTTATGCCAAGGCCATGCTGAGAACTCTCTAAAAAGGGACAGTTTCACATTTATGTTTTCGAAAACAGTACTCCTCTCCAATCGCTAATCTGCGTGGTAATGTCAGTATTTATCATCAGCTTCCCTTCTTACTCCTAAGACTTTAAATCAGACTCTGCAAGACACTTTGCAATCCTAGGGCTTTATAATAGATCAAAGAAGAATCTTCTTCACATAGCTTGTGTTCTGTTTGTACCTTTTATACTCTGGCTAATATTTATATGGAATTAATTCATAATTTTTAGCTCAACATTTAACATTTACCTTCAAAGGCAGGGATTATGCATGGAATGAAACCATAAATATACTTAGGATGGCTGTAATATATTTGGGATTTATTTCTTTCCCTCCTCTAATTCCCAATTTAGTTGCAGTCATTTGTCTTGAAAGGAATCTTAACATGTGTTTAGTTTTACACCATCTTTGCCCTTAACCAACTCAGTGAAATGTCTCTTGCTTCTTATCTGAGCTTATTTATTTATAAGTAACAATAATTGTTTTTCAATCTCAAAATAAGTTTCTTTCTTTTCTCTGACAGTTTAAACTTGGAAGAAGATCCACAGTACAGAATCAATATTGTCTGCAATTTTTTTTACCTAAATGGAAAAGTAGGAACCACTTTGGGTTTCTATGAGGAAATATAAAAAATAACCCTCTATATTTTAGTTACTGAAATTTAGTCACTGACTCA
This sequence comes from Nannospalax galili, assembly GCF_000622305.1. NCBI lineage: Eukaryota > Metazoa > Chordata > Mammalia > Rodentia > Spalacidae > Nannospalax > Nannospalax galili. The sequence continues at coordinate 8,283,000 of NW_008358101.1, forward strand.
CCAAGTAGAATCATTTATTCACAGAACATTCTGGTATATTAGTACTGAGGGGAGATAGGGAAGCATATATTGTCAGACTAAAAATTACAGATCGGCAAGAGTTTATTATTTATGTATCATTAGTCTAAGTGGTTTTTATAAAAGAGGCCTTAATCAATTGCCAAATTATTTATTTGGGAATAATTAACTTAGGAGTCTGGGAGTTTAGGTTGATCAGACCAAGTTGCATAGAGACATGTACTGAGAAAGAAAGGTAGGGAAGATAAGATCATCCCAAGTGAGTAGGATGGCATGGGAGAAGCTCAGGCACTGGAAACACTAACATAGAAGAGGAAACATGGTGTTACATCTCTGCCTGCAGCAGAGGTTTCTGTCAGCGTTTAAGGAAAAGCAAAGATGGACGACGGGTAAGAAATGACACATACCTTGCAAATGGCATACACAATTGTGATAAAGCTGGTAAAGTGGACCAAGGTCCAACATCCCATCTGTGAAAGCTAAGCCATCATGGTTGTACAAAGCCAATTGAAATGGCAAGATGCTTAATATGTGGAAACCATTTGAATAAGAAAGAACTAGGTAGAGGAGCTAAGACAGTAAACATACCAATCATGTTTTCAGAGTGAAAAAAAAAGTAACAATGTCCCTAATGGAAATAGGAAGTTTCTAAAAGGATAGTTTGGCTCTAATAAATGACCGTTGGAGTTCAGCCAGAAAAATGAAATCTGTGGACGATACATGTAAGGAGACTAGGATACTAGGGTTTGGCTTTTGAAAGTCTGCAATCCACACAGTGGACCATTAGGGATGGGCAAGCTGGAGTTCTGAAGCAGTAGATGAAGCTGCAGTCCCTAGTGGATGTCTACTTCACCAAGGACACCTCACCTCCATGTTTAAAGATGGGCATCAGCCCTGTCCATATTGTCTGGCACGATCTCCCTTCTGTAAGATTAACTGATTATGTTCTCACATCATATCTGCAAGATTATCATCATAAAAACTGGGTACCTGTTTAAATAACTTGGAAAAGGGTAGAGACAGCTCAGATGTTAGTGCTTACTGCTCTTGCTGAGGGCCCAAGTTTGATTCCCAGCACCCATATTGGGCAGCTCACAACCAACTGTAGCTGGACTGTAACTCCAGCTCCAGGAGATCTGATGCCTCTGGCCTCTATGGGCACTATATTCACATGCACATACCAACGTGAAGGCATACACGTACATATAATTAAAAGTAAGAAAAATTAATCTTTAAAAAAATAACTGGAAAACATAGTCTAATCTAGGTAACACATGATAAACCCCAAAGTGCTGTAAACTCTAAGGTGCTAGTAGGGATTTTTTTCTAGGTGAAATGCTCAGAAATCTCTTTGATATTAAGAACTCACACCTGAGACATTACAGAGACTGGAGATGGAACCATGAGAGTTATTCACAGATAGATGCAGCTATCAAGTCAACAGAGTTAAGAATCTCAGAGAAGACTGCAGAACCTTTACATTAAAGATGAATTTGGGAGAGAAATCATTCCTAAGGAGGAAAGGAAAAGAGTTAACTAAAATCTTAATGGGTAAAGACTAAAGAACTAAGAAAAGAGCTAAGGCTAAAGAACTAAGAAAAGAACCGATAGCATAGAGCCTCTGCTGTCCCTCTCTTTGCCATGATTCCTCTTTGGTTTTCCAAGGTTTCTCATTGGCAGAGAGCATTCCTCACTCTCCTCCTGGTTGGGGGAATGTTGCTTCCAATTTTCCAAACAGGATTTCCACTGAAAATAGGGTAGTAGTTTCATCCTTCTTTTAAAGATTTATTTTAATTCTTTCAATTGTTTGTTTATATGTGTGTCTATGTGGGAGTTTGTGAATGTGAGTGCAAAGCCCCATGGAAGCCAGAACACAGTGTCAGATCCCCTGCAGCTGACAGGGGTTTGTGAACCTCCCTCTGGATGCTCTGAACTGAACTCAAGTCCCCTGCCAGAGCAGCTAACATTCTTATTGTTAATCCATCTCTCCAGTCCATAGGGTAGTAGTTTTTATTGTGAATTTTAACAGTGCAATTCAAATAAGATAGATAAGATGTTCCAGGTGGCAGGACTTTAAAGACAGGGGGAATAACAATAACAAAGAATTGGCAGGGTCACTGTTAGTGTTTTAACTCACCCTCTAGAAATGCTAGTTTGTCTTTTGTCCTATTACTCAGGCATATCCGATGCCTCTGACCAGACTTGCATACCTAGCTTCCTCTCCCACTGAGTTGTGTCCACAAGGTCTATAATAATACTGTTTGTGTGCTTTGTGTGTATATATGTGAGTATATGCATATGTATGGGTGTGGGTATGTGTATACATTATATATATGAATAAATGAAATGAAACTATGAGCACTTACACAGCATATGAGAAAATGGATAGCATATGAAAAGTAGCCATATGTGAATAATTTCCCCCAGAGCACCAGAAGCTGGAAGGAGTTAAGATCAGGTAAAGTCCACAGTAAGAGAAGATGTACATAGACACACACATCACAGAAAATGAAACTTAGAGCATTCTGGAGTTTAAAGAGTAGAATTAGGGGCTGGAGAGATGACTCGGGGGTTAAGAGCACTGGCTCTTCTTGCTGAGGACCTGAATTCAATTCCCAGCACCCACATGACGAATAACAACCACCTCTAACTCCAGGTCCAAGGGATCCTATTTCTGACTTTCACAGACATTGTTCAACATGGGTGCACTTACACACATGCAAGCAATACACTCACACATAAAATAAAAAATAGATAAAATTTTTTTAAAAAGTAAAATTGGGTCTGGAGAGATGGCTCAGTGAGAGCCCTGGCTACTCTCACAGAGGACCTGGGTTCAAATCCCCGCACACACATGGTGGCCAACAACCGTCCATAACTCCAGTTCCAGGGGATCTGATGCCACCTTCTGACCTCTGCGGGCATAGCACAACACTGGTGCACTCACATACATGCAGGCAATACCCTCATACACATAAGGTAAAAATAAGAAATAAAACATTTTTTTTTAAAGAGGGAAATTAAGACCGTGAGGCAGAGAAGAAAAGAAGGGAAATGTGTGAGAGGACTTCTGGGCAGGAGGAGGGTGAAGGTCATTCTGATACAGACAAGGGGAGAAGAGGTTGGGGAGGATAAAAATTTATTCAGAAGGGAGGCTGGATGAGAGAAATCTGTCTTCCCGGGGCAATAGAAAGCCAGTGGATATGAGAGAAAATATACCTTTTCCTGGAAAGAGAAGCAGTTGTGTGAAAAGTCTAAGCTTTGTAAGCTCTGTCAACTTAAATTTGATCTACAGTATTTACAGTGCTTTTGAGAATGAATGTGTTTATTCCTTTTGCCCCCTTTTCTTCTCTCCCTCCATCTCTCCTTCCCCCACCTCCCTTCTATCCCCTTCTCTCTTCCCTGTGTAAGGTGTCTATTGAAGGTCCCCGTGCAAATTAGTTTATTAGATATTTCAACTCTGCCCCACCTCCTCCACATGCAGCCCTTTACTAGTTCTAGAAAATCATATTTTGTCTCCTTTGCAAAAGTTCTTGCATCACTCTTCTGATTATTTTTTATATTTACTTTTATTTTATGTATATGAATGTTTTACCTTCATACATGTAAGTACACCCCTGTTATGCAATGCCCACGGAGGCCACAAAAAGGTATCAGATGCCCTGGAACTGGAGTTATGGACAATTGTTAGCCTCCATGTGAGTCCTGGGACCCAAACCTCTGATATAGAGAGGCCAATATTCTTAACTGCTGAGACATCTCTCCAGCTCCTGTTCTCATACATTTTTATTAAAATGTCTAAATTACCCTGGAGCAAACTGTTCTGTAAATACTAAGATGTGAACATCAAAAGCTCACTGTCTTTCACTGCAATAGAGCATTGTTAGGACAACTTTAATTAGAACTAGAAGTACCAGCCATAGTTGAATTTTACACTTTCTGTTTGTCTCAGTATACGTTGGAAGGGTGATAATAAGATGCTGTCCTACAGTAGAGTAAATTCACCCCCATGATATCAGAAAGCTAGAAGGGTTTAAGGATCAAGTGATGTACAGAGGGGGAAAAGATAAACTTATGTACAGTGCTTAAGCATGTCCTGAACAGCTGCGTGGCATTCAAAGGACAGTCCAACGGTCTAAGGCAGTAAGCAGGACACCACCAGTGTGCACACCAATGAGATGAGCCCCCTAGCCATTGCCTGGCCTGTTCTTCCTAAAACATATATTAACTTAAAGTCACTTTGTCGTTGTAGCAAAATCATACAACATCTGACATCTTTCATTTTTTTAATCAAGGTGCAGAAAGAATTTGCAAATAGCAACATTCTTTATAATAATAACTATTATTTTTAGGTTAATAATGTAGACAGAGTATAATCTAGACTGACCTGGATCCACAGACAGCATCCACGTTAGAACAAGGCAGTAATTACAACAGTTGGGTTTTTTGTTTTCTTTTTTTTAAAAAATACATTTGTATTATTCAGTACTGAAAATTGCCCTAAATAGTTTTCTGTTAAAAATAATCTTAAGTTCAATCTTTATAAATTCTTTGAGAATAAAATGAACTGGAGAAGAAATAATTTCTCCTTAGCAAGAACAGGGTGAACGAACAGAAACTTTTCTAAGTTTTTTTTTAACTGTTTTAGAAAATGAGATAATGAAAGAAATTTAAGAAGTAAAACAGCTGGGTGTGGTGGCGTACGCCTGTAGTCCCAGCACTTGGAAGGCAGAAGCAAGCGGATCTCTTTGAGTTCAAGGCCAGCCTGGTCTACATGGTGAGTTCCAGGCCAGCTGGGGCTACAGGGAGACCCTGTCTCAAAAAGAACAACAACAAAAAAAGCAATACATATTTTTCAAGGGTTTACATCATGCGTTATACTGAAAGAACTCTACAATACTGAGAAAGTAAAAATATGGAAAACATTAGATAAATTGAATGGTATATATACTTTTTAATAATTTATTGAGAATTTCATAAGGCATATAACCATATAAGGTGTTTTGATCAAATCCATGCCCACTCCCTCCCCTCCAACTCCTCCCACATCTCCCCACTTTTTTTCTGATAACTTCATGCACTCTTTCTTCTTTTTTATGGGGCTTTTTGGTACACTAACATTCCCCCTTGAAGAGGTAACCCTAAAATCTTTTTTATTTTTATTTATTTATTTATTTTTAGAAGAAGCATTTCATTACAGCTTTGACATACTCAATAACAGTTTCCAGAGCAAAGATGCATCTCTTTCAAAAGTGGCTATAAAATTTTTAGGTTCACTGTTGAATTAATACAGTACAGCAATATTATACAGTATTGAACTCGTATAAACCTTGTAAGACATAAAACTGAATGAGTTTTTAGCCTTTAAAAAAGATCTCCATTTCATTTTAAAATATACTGTTTCTTACAGAAAGACCCATTCTTTTTGCTAATAACACTGTGATGTTGGCACATGCATCTCTAATCTGTATGTACCTGATTATTACTAGTCATAATCGGTTGCACTCAGATCCTTGGCACCGTGTGTGTCTATAAAGTCATCGTGTAGATTTCAGTGGTAATGTTTTTCACCTCTGCTATTTAACATGACATAAGTTTTTATGTTTCCTCCTCAAATGTAATTCATTTTTTTAAAAATTTGTTGATTTTTTTTGTGTGTGTATATCACACAGCACCCCAAAACATCTTTTTCATCTGTACACCCACTTCTCAGATAGCACCCTCCCATAGCCTCCCACCCCATTAGAACCTTTATACTCTGTCATCCCTGCTACTGTCTGCTGTGTTGTCAGCACCCCCAGCCGTTCCCCACTTCTTGTCCATCCGGTAAATATAGTCAGCCTACCTAGAGGTCTTTGTTTTAGGAGGGTCAGCTGTTCCTCATCTAGCAGCAATCAGTTGTCAATATTCCTTTAGATAAGATTGGGGTCTGCTGTTCATTTTTGCAGTTCTATGTTGGGTTACTATCTGGGAGTCCCTTGGGCCACCCTGGCCAACAACTCAAAAGAAGGTGTCTCCTATCTGGCGTTGTTACTTCTTAATGTAGCTTTTAGCTATACATATGGACTCTTAAAAATTTATTTTGGCCCCTTTAATCTTTGGTTATACTTTCCTTTTGGGTGTTTAAGGCCATACAGTTGGCCCAGATAAAACAATTTATTTTTACTCTTAAGGCCGTTTGAGGATCTGTTCCTCAGGGGCCACATGGGCTTGGGAGAAGCCCCTGGCTTCTTCCTTTTACCAGTGCCACCTATGTGAAGATAAGTCAAAGGTCCTGTTCGACCATGGCTGGTTTCACTTGGAAGCATGGAGGAAATATTTCTCTGTATTGACCCTCCTCTTTGTAGACTGGACACTGGTTTAAGTCCATCTAATGGGATCTCCATGGCCTCCTTCATCAAGAGGACAGGTGACCTACCACAGTTACAGGACATTTTGAGAGATGCTAATAGTCCCCTGGAACTAGTCGACCTAGGAAGGCAAGGAGCAAAAACTGTCCTTTATGTCCCTCTGACCAAATTAGCATAGGCCTGAAATTATGTCTGTTAAACATCCAAGAAGGTTAGTTCCACCAGTCTGGTACTTTTAATTACTGTGTGCCATGTAGATAAATCTTGGGCAAAGACCAATTGTTCTCAGATAAACATTACCTAGACATATATTTCTTGATCTGCTATGTATAATTTGTCAGTAGTTTGTTTGACTAATATGGTTCCCTCTTGTTTTTAAAACTAGCCAGGCATTATTTATCTCTCGCATTGTCTAACTCCTCCATCATGGTTTCCCCAATCAAGGTGCGCCCATTTTCCCCCTTTCTTCCTTAATAATACCCTTCTCCTACGGTCCTACCTCTCTTGAGCTCTTTCTCCTTATCCCCTAGGTTCCTTGTATACCCTTCCCTCCCCCCTCCCTTAAACTAATCCAATTTTTATCCATATCTCCCTTATTAAGTCCTGTTTCCTACTGTTCTTCTCTTTCAGGTTCTTTCTTTTCCTTTACCTCCCTGGTTCCTTTCCATTATCTTGGTTCATGTCTGGATACATACTTATCAGAGTCTGATCCTAGGATCCACATATGAGGGAGAACATATGTCGATTTTTTTTTTCTGAGATTGAGTTACTTCACTTAGTATAACAGATTCTAGTTCCATCCATTTACCTGCAAATTTCATGATTTCATCTTTCTTTAG
>NW_008358101.1:8290631-8291350 GCF_000622305.1 Nannospalax galili
ACTGCTTCTTTTGCAAACTCTATTCAGCTCCTTAGCCCATCTTTTAATTGGGTTACTTCCTTTCTTGATTATCTTGTTATATATTCTGGATGTTAACCGTCTGTCAGATATGTTGCTGGTGAAGATTTTCTCCCATTCTGTGGGTTTTCTCTTCACTTCCCTGGTTGCCTCCTGTGATATACAGAAGCTTTTTAGTTTAATGAGGTCCCTTTTGTTGATTCTTGACCTTGTTTCCTGAGCAATTGATGTCTGGTTTAGAAAAACCTTTCCTACACCTATATCTTGAAGGTTTTTGCCAATTTTTTTTCCTAACAGTTTCACATTTTCAGGCTTTACATTTAGGTCTTTGATCCATTTGGAATTGACTTTTGTGCAAGGTGAAAGATAGGGGTTTAGTTTCATTCTTCTACAGGTGGAGATCCAGTTTGCCAGCACCATTTGCTGAATATGCTGTCTTTCCTCCAGTGAATGTTCGTGGCCCCTTTGTCAAATATCAAGTGGCTGAAATTGCATTTACTCATATTTTGGCCTTCAGTTTTGTTCCATTGGTCTACGGCTCTATTTTTGTGCCAGTGCCATGTTGTTTTATGACTATAGCTCCGTAATACAGTTTAAAATTTAGTATAGTAATCCCCCTGGCATTGCTCTTAGTGCTCAGGGTTGCTTTGGCTATCCAAGGTCTTTTGTGCTTCCGTAAGAATCTTAGGATTTTTTTTTCC
>NW_008358101.1:8291533-8291914 GCF_000622305.1 Nannospalax galili
GGTTCATAATTTGCAGCTATTGTGAAGGGGAGTGTTTCCATGTACTCTTTCTCTGATTGCTTGTTATTGGTATATAGAAAGGCTACAGACTTTTGTAGGTTAATTTTGTAACCTGCCACTTTACTGAATGTGTTAATAATTTCTAGGAGTTTTCTGGTGGAATTTTTGGCATCTTTTGGATATAATACCATATCATCCTCAAAAGGGGATAATTTGATCTTTTCCAATTATTACTCCTTTAATTTCCTGCTCTTGTCTTACTGCTCTTGCAAGAGTTTCGAGCACCATGTTAAAGAGAAGTGGACATAGTGGACAGCCTTGTCTGGTTCGTGATTTCAATGGGAATCCTTCTAGTTTTTCTCCATTTAGAATGATGTTGGC
>NW_008358101.1:8292281-8300096 GCF_000622305.1 Nannospalax galili
GAGAATTTTTGCATCTATGTTCATTAAGGATATGGGTCTATAGTTTTCTTTTTTGATTGTGTCTGTACCTGGCTTTGGTATTAGAGTCATGCTGGCTTCATAGAAGGAACTTGGAAGTTCTCCCTCCATTTCTGTCTTTTTGAATAATTTAAGTAGGATTGGATGTAGATCTTCTTTAAATATCTGTTAAAATTCTGCTGTAAATCCATCTGGTCCTGGGCAGAGGGAGGTGAGCCCTAAAATCTTTTTAAGAATTAGATAAGAGCTCCCAAATACTTTTGACATTTTTGGCCTTTGGAACAGAGTATGTTTCAAAGAGGCTCAAGGACATTTTGACTTTTACCCAAGAAACTGGCTACTTTTCTTTGGAGTCTTTTTACACTAACTGCCTAGCTAATTCCTACCTCCTATTCTTATCACACTATCTTCTGAAAAGGTTACCCAGCTTGGGGTTAAGGAATCGGGATGCAGACCACTCTGGCTTCTTCCATGCTGAACAGGAACACAGGGTGAGGCAATTGGGGTACCCCTTCGGTGGGTCTAACAGACTCCCACATTGCATAACTCTTATCTGTAGGAGGAAAAGAAAGTCCTTGATTGGTGAATAGGAGATAAGAGGGAGAATAAAGGCAAGAATAATTAGCATTACAAGTTCTAGACAGGGAACTAGAAAAAAAGTGAGAACAGGGCAAATTTCAAATATTCCTCCTCATTTTTCTTTTTTCTGCCAAGGCTGGACTCTAGAGTGATGGATTCAGGAATTGCTTTCAGGCATTTTGATAGCCGTTGGAGTGGTTAGAATCAATATCAATTCCCTCTCAAAGGCTTCTAGATAGGGAGAGAAAACAAATTTGGCCATCATTTTAGAATAGCTGGTTGTCTCCCTTAGCTACAGGTGGACACTACAGTATCGGAGACCAAGATTTGAAGTCTTACATCTGAGCAGCACTTTCTGATTCAGAACAAAATCATCAATGAGAAATTATCATGTAAATAACTTTTTATATGGACTTAAGCCTGATGTCTGAGAAATGTAATCCCTTTAACTCTTAAAGAAATATACTGATGACTTTAATCTTTGGTTATACTTTTCTTTTGGATGTTTAAGACCATATAGTTGTCTCCCAAATCAATTTATATTTGCACTTAAGGTCATTTGAGGGTCTGTTCCTCAGGGGTCACATGGGCTTGGGAGGAGCTCCTGGCTCATTTCTTTTACCAGTTCCCTCTATGTGAAGAAAAGTCAAAGGTCCTACTCAGCCATGGCTGCCTTCACTTGGAAGCATGTATTTAATGTTTCCTCTAAATTGATCCTCCTCATTGTAGACTGGACAATTGTTCAAGTCCATCTGGTGGGTTCTCCATGCCCCCCTGAACAAGAGGACAGGTGATTCACCACAGTTACAGGACATTTTGAGAGATGTTCCATAGTCCCCTGGAACTTAGTCGACCTTGGAGGGCAAGGGGCTAAGACTATCCTTTAAGTCTCTCTGACCAGATTAGTATAGGCCTGAAAGTATGGTTGTTAAACATCTAATGAGGTTAGTTCCACCGTCTGGTACTTTAAATTACCATGTGCTATGTAGGTAAAACTTGGGTAAAAAAAGCGAATGCTCTCAGATAAACCTTGACTAGAAATATAGCTTTATCCTTAAAATATTTGACTAAACTACGACCTTAGAAATTTTCAGATTATGTGTAATTATTTTTGTCTCATCCTTTATATATCATAACAAACCTGCACAAACCTTCATCATTTGCTTATGTCTTCTCATTTTTTCCCACAACAGTTCTCTTAAAACATGCAGCTAAATCATTCAGATCAAGAATTACAAACCCATCACAGCTCTCTGTCGCTGTTGGACATGCTGTAGATGTGTCTTGGTGATAATTACTTCCCATATCAATCCTGAATTGGAATGTCTTTGTGAGAAGCACGCAAAGGGCAAAGGTATTTCCTCCCGAAATTGGAATTGCAACTAGATATGTCCAGAGTAACTTAACTTTTGGAAGTTAATTTTTTAAACTTTTTTAGCCACAATTTTCATCACAATGGCCTAATGTATTCTTGATCCAATTCTGTTCATGTGTCTCCCAGGGTGCTATCTGGATTTGTGTATGTGTGTGTGTATGCTTAATATAACAAACAGTAGACAATGATTTCAGATCCACAAAGAAGCAACTTTTTATTCTCAGATCAATTTAGAACTGGGTCGCTTATTTTCTTTCAAACAAATGTGAACTTATTTTTACAGAAATAATCAACTTACCAAGAATTTAATGAAGCAGATACATTTAGTACCATTTTTTCTTTTGTACCATTTCAAGAGCAATTTCAAGAGGATAATGGCTGTTCGCTCTCACATTTCAAAATTATATTTGCAAATAGTATCTTTCAGTTTCTAAGGAGAGCAGCAGAGCCCAGGGTGATTTCTCTCGATGGCACTATTTGCAGTGACTGGACTTCTTTTCATTATGGGGACACTATATATGCTGCGGCAAGTAGTAACACCTGGTACTTAAGAGCTAAGTGAAGCAGCAAGATGCTGAAATCGTTGGATGTTAGACTTAACTTGATAAACTGAAAAAAAAGTGGAGCATGGTATTAGGTGCTCTCTCTGAAACAGCTGTGGGATGAAGAACACAGACCACTGCTTTCATTGTGAGACTCCTCTTTTAACAAATGAGAATTGATATTTCATTGATAGCAAAAGCAAGAGGTACAATAAAAAGGTTCCACCTCTGGTTGTCACTGTGTTAGTCAGGAGTGCTGTGACCAGAGGCTAAAGATGTGATGCCACTGAGACTTGTGTTATTTAAGCAAAATGTTTACATGTGATGACTTTTTAAAAAAAATTTCCAGTGCTGTTTCAGATCTATGCTAAATTAAATTAAGTTAACCCACTTATCCACTGTCATTTCAAAGTTTATAGCTCAATCTTTAATTTTTAAAAGTACATTAATACTCCGTGTGCCTTAAAATACATTAAGAAAATAATTTAGTAAACATAGATCTTCATCTGTTCCAATGATAAGATGTCAGGTGTTTTTAGCTTGTAAGATAGTGTGTTGTTTTTTCTAAGAAAAGTTATTAATACTTCAGTGTTTCCACTTCTCTAAGTGTTGCCAAACCACACTGCAACATTTCTACATGCTTTACATAAAGTGCATCTCTAAATGTCTCCAGTTATAAGGATTCAGCTTGTATGCTATCAAGTTACGAAGTGTTCTGGGACTGGGGAAATGGCTCAGAGGCTATGAGTGCTTGCCACTCTTGCAGAGGACCACAGTTCAGTGCCCAGCACTCACATTTGGAGCCATGGGTTACAACTACTTATAATTCCATTTCCAGGGGATCGGAGGCCCTCTTCTGGCCTCCATGGGCATTGCATGCGCATGGTACACTTGCATACATGCAGGCAAAGCATTCATATGCATGAAATACAAATAACTGAAACTTAAAAATGCCTTTGGAGTAATAAATAAAACTGGAAGGAAGAGACAGAAAGTAATGGGCTTTCTAAGGGTATCAGATTAACATAAATAACATATTCATCACTGAATCATTTGAATCCATATATTGTTTTCTTTTTTCTTTTTATATTTATTTATCATTTTTATTTTATGTGTATGAGTGTATTGCCTTCGTGTGTATAAGTGTGCCGATGTCATGCAGTGCCCAAGGAGGTCAGAAGAGGATGTTGGATTCCCTGGAACTAGATGCTAATTAGCCATCATGTGGGTGCTAGGAATAAAACCCAGGTCCTCTAAGAACAGCAACTGTTCTTAACAGCTGAGCTATCTCTTCAGTCCCAAGCATTTTCAGTCTATTAATACTTTCATGTCTGCTTAGAAATATCCATTGCTGTCCCACAGAATTAATAAACATGATGCTTGAAATAATTCAGTTAATTCCCTAGAATGCAAGTAGTCTAGTCAAGGAAAGTGGGGGAAATATAAATCCACCATATTTTTCTTTCACTTAATAGGCTTTTATTGCATTGCATATTTTAATTTTTTACCTACTTTTCAAAAGATGAAGGTAGAAGGATGAAAATTCATATTATTTAATATTGCAAATTGATATTAATTAATAGTAGCTGTTTAATTTTTAATACTGTATTGCACCAGTGCTCTTCAGGAAACAGTTTCATCTTATTCTCTGAGTTTCCTTTCAGTATTTGAATATGCAGTTCTGTGTTTGTTATTTCACACTTAATTCTTACGTTAGTGAAGAAGCAAGACAGCTTGCTTCTCCTAGGAACCAAGTGCAGTGAGAAGCAACACTTTTGTTCATAAACTATATGTGTCCCAGTCGTGGACTTGGTCATTCTTCCTCATTGGCACACAGTCCACCCCCGTTTTCAGAGCAGCAGCTTATCACATGCCTGTTCCCCTTCTGATACCACTCGGGGTAGTGGGATCTCAGTGAAGGATTCAGAGCATTTTGCTTTAAAAGCACTCAAGTTAGAACTGCCTTGAGAGGGTGATCTCAGAGAGTGTGAATGAGTGTGTGTGTGTGTGTGTGTGTGTGTGTGTATGCATATGTGGGTATAGGTGCATCCATGTGAGGGCAGAGGTCAGTCTCATTCCTCAGAAACTATCCACCTTGTTTCTTGAGGCAAGGTATCTCACTGAATCCTGGGGATTGCAATTAGGCTAGCCTAGATGACTGCCAGTTCCCAGGATCCTCCTGTCTCTACTTCACCGCCTCCAGAATTACAAGCACATCCTACCAAACCTAACTTTTTATGTGGATCCTGGAGATCAGTCTCAGGTCCCCAAGCTTGCACAAGCAGTTTCCTGACTGAGCCATCTAGCCGTTTATTCATTTCCTCTCCTTTAGGTTCTACAAATGTCTCTTAAATTCACCAATTTAGCTGCTCAGTAAACTCGGTCCCCTTTCACTTCTCTCAAACTTTGAGTAGTTCTCACTTTTTACAGTTGAATTTGCATCTTCCATGGTCACTTCACATCTCATAGGGTTAGTATGTAGCTGAATGATTCCACAACTGGGAAGGATGTATTTTATATTTTATTTTTTTAATTTTTATGTGTATAAGTGTATTCCCTGCATTTCTGTAATTACCCCCCTGTCACGCAATGCCTTCAGAGTCAGGGAGGGCATTGCATTGCCTTGGAGCTGGAGTTACAAACAGTTGTTAGCCACCATTCGGTGCTGGGAATCAAACCTTGATCCTCTGCAATAGCAGCAAGTGCTCTTAACCACTGAACCATCTCTCCAGTACCAGGAAGGATGTGTTTTATGTATAAAAAAGCTGGTGTGTACCAGTGTTCTCTAGGTGAGATAGGAGGTAAGGTTTGGGTATAGTAGGGCAGGTAGTCTGGATTGTTTTATAACTAACATTCCCTGTGACTGAGAAAGATTTCTGCCAGATTTGCTCTCTTGCTTCCTTTGAACGTGCTAGTGAGCATTGCTAATACCTTTTGCCTACTGAACTGAAAAGTATTCTCTCTGCTAATGAAGCTCCCAATGTCTTTATTAGTAAAATAGTGAAGTAGGAAGGGATTATTTTCTAAAGTCATCAGGAGTAAAGATGTCTCTCTGAGCACCTGTACTTTTTCCCTCTTAATTTTATAAATATAAGAGAAATGAGATGGGTTTTAGTTCTTCTGAAATGCTTGGCCCTTCTACCCAATTTTCTTACAATCTCTGCTTAATTACGATCTTGCTAAAAGTAATTTTTATGTTCTATTAAAACCATGTAGGGAAATAATTATGTGAACATCATAAATAGTCTTTATGCTATGTGCCAGTACTTCCTGCTTTTATTTAGTGAGTTTTGTGAAGACCAAACCTCTTCGTTCTGTCCTGCCACTATTCCACCCCACTTCCATGAGGAATGCTCTCTCTGCATGTATGTGGTTTGTAGTTCCTAGAGTGGCATCACGGAGGGCTTCTCCCATGAGAAACAAATGTAAGAACTGGGCCTTCAAGGAGCACATGGTCAGTAGAACTAATGACTTTACACATTCCCATAAGTTCTCAAGCGTTCTGGACTGATTGAAGGAAAGCCTCTGAGAGAGAGAGTAGCATTTGTGACTCATGCAGGATATTCCTGGGTTTTAGCATATTTAGTCTCCTAAAAGCTGCAAACAGTACCTGACAGATTTGCTCTACTAATAACTCCCTTAAAAGGATCAAATCAAGGGTTATGAAGCATGGAGCAATTTTATGCATGGGAGAGTCTAAGCTTGTCCAAGGCTTTGAGCAGTAAATGAATGACCACACGTTATCAAATGGTGAGGAAAAGCCCTTTCAGTCTCCTACCTTGATCAAACACTTTTGTTCTTGGTTTACCCATCTCTTCAAAAGACCCATCACTCACCCACTTCTGTTCCCCAAGCTTGGCCTCATCTCCTCTAGCAGCCTTGTACATGTGTCCAGCTTTGCCTTTATGCACTTGGACTGCATAGTAATGCACACTGGAAATGTTACTCGTCTTTGGGAGGGTAGACCTAAGAAGAATATCTGGACCAGCCCTGGCCATCTATTCAGAACCATCTCAGTAGGGCTTTCTATGTTCCTTGTGATTTAGAGGCCAGTTCAGATAACCTGGGCAGACAGCATTCTCGCTGTTCTCCTCCCGTCAAAGGTCACATTGTATGTGAAGATATGAGGGCAGTGTGGGCTTTTAAAGTATGAACAGAGTGCACACCAGGACTCCAAGCCAAGGTTTAGTGCTGTACCAAAACAGACTCTTCATAGTGCTGTGTGTGTGTGTGTGTGTGTGTGTGTGTGTGCATGCACACACGCACTGAGGCTATAACTTTGAATTTCATTGTGTGCCCTTGGTCCCTCAGTCAGTGGCAAATAACACGAAGACTCTCCTAGAGCAGTTATACTTCTCTTTCCATCTCTCATAAAATTTTTGTCAGTGTTCCCCTCCCCTGCTGATTATCCCCTAAAGAATTTTACATGCACTACATAGGTTTTACTTTAAATCATCCTAATTTTGATAATTCATTTAGTTTATTTTGAGAAATGTTATGGAAGTGCAAAGACCCTAGTTGATCTGATAGAATGTAGAAATTTTTTTATCCTTTTTTTAATGAGTATTTTGTGATCTAAAATACTTCTGTCCCTAATCACTTGTTTGATACAGCCATTTCCATCTAACAATAAACTTCATATCCAGACCTTGCTTCAGAGAATTAAACTACTAGGAAAAGACATAAAAGTCTTTTATGTTCTCTGCTGGTACCTTCCACAGGCAGAAGACTGTTGTCAGAATCCTTCCCTGTATTCATTGAGACTTAGTTTTTAGTTTAATTAATTTTTTCATGTGTATGAATGTATTGCCTGAATGTAAGTACACTCGTCTCGAAATGTCCCTGGATATCAGAAGAGGGCACCGGATCCCCTGGAACTGGAATTACGGAGGATTGTCAGCCACCATGTGGGAGCTGGGAATCAAATCTGGGTCCTCTGTAAGAGCAGCCAGGGCTCTTAACAGCTGAGCTCTCTCCAGCTCCCTCAATGAAACTTCTTATGGAAGAAAACTGGTGACTTCTGTCAGAAGAAGAAACTTCTTGCAAACCTAAAACTATAGAGGACACATTTGATTAATGTCTTCAATATGAAGTTAAATAATTGACAGCACTCTTTTTTTTTTTTGCTTTTTTAAAAATCATTATACTTTAAAAAATTTTTAATAACTGAATGTTTAGAAGCTTTTCAGTACAGCTTTAACATATTCAGTAACACACTCCAGAGTGACAGTACATCTCTTTCACAATTCACAACAAGTTTCTAGGTTCACAGTTGAATTAATACAGTTACACAATATTGAA
>NW_008358101.1:8300136-8348896 GCF_000622305.1 Nannospalax galili
CAGAAAGACTCATTGTTTTTGCTACTAACACTGAGATGTTGGTGCTTGCATCTCTAATCTATATGTATCTGATTATTACTAGTCATAATCGGTTGCGCTTGGATCCTTGGCGCCTCTGTATGTCTATAAAGTCATCGGGCAGATTTCAGTGGTATTGTTTATCACATTTACTAATTTCCATGCTTCCTCCTCAAATATAATACATTTAAAAATTTGTTGATTTTTTTTGTACTCTTTTTAAAAATATGCCTGGAGGGGCTGAAGAGGTGGCTCAGTGGTCAAGAGCACTGGCTGTTGTTACAGAAGAGCTGGGTTCTAATCCTAGCACCCACATGGTGGCTAACAACTGTTTGTAACTCCAATTCCAGGGGATCTGACACCCTCTTCTGCTCTCTGCAGGCATTGCACAACATGGGTACACTTACATCCATGTAGGCAACACACTCATACACATGAAGCAATAATAAAAAGTAAAATAAAAAATAAATGTGCTTGGTATGGTGTCACATGCCTGCAATCTCAGAAGAGAATGAAGTGGGAGAATCACAAGTTCTAACCCAACCTGAGAAAATTAGGGAGATTTTATCTCAAATGCAATTTTTTTTTGTCTTTTTGAGGCAGGGTCTCCCTGTAGTCCCAGCTGTCCTGGAACTCACCATGTAGACCAGGCTGGTCTCGAACTCAAAGATCTGCCTGCCTCTGCCTCCCAAGGCTGGAATTAAAGACATGCGCTGCCACGCCCGGCTCCAAATGCAATTTTTAAAAGGGTAATGGAGATGTAGTGGAGTACACCAGTAATTGCCTAGGTGTGTGAGACCCTGGATTCAATACCTACTACATAAGAAGAAAATGTATATTGTGTTTTTATTGATAATGCTACCACAACGTATAGTATGTTGTTAAAATATGATACCCACAGATATTGTTGCTTATTCAAGTCTGTCACATAATAGTGAAATGGACAGCCTGGTCTGAGGGTATTATGAGGAACGTCTTGGTGCCCTGTTAGAACTTTCTAAATACCATGTGGGGTTAAAGGTGAGGCACAGAAAATAACACAGAAAGATATGCTCTGAGTAAAGGAAGCTGGCATCATCCCAGTGGAAGGCCTAATATTTGCAAAGTGCTTTGAGGTTGTATTATAAAGCAGTCAGTATTAAACGGGTACCAGGCACTGTGATGAGTCTTTTTCATAACCTTTTGAGCTTCTGTAAACAGGGAAAATGAGTCATAGTGAGCCTATATTAGTGACTTGCAGATAGGAACAGGTGGAAGAGCTGGTGTTTGACTCTTGCCATTCTAGTTCCAGAGTTGCCCCAAGTCTCTTCTTCTCCAGCACTACTTAGAAATTAAGGCTATGTTTTGATTTTAGATAGAAATAATGATCTCTATATAGTAATTCATTGAGAACAAATGTTTCTTAATCTGAAATAGACAATAAAATACTTCTTTGTATATTTAAGCCAGAAATATTGCTGCATTTTCAGTGTCAGGGTAGTAGACAGGAAGGAGAAACCCTGTGTTTATACTTAAGAAAAATTGAGCTACATCTCAAGTATCAACTTAGACTAAAGGAGAGTACAGACAAGGTTTGAACTTAATGAGATAAATTTACTGGATAAATAAATCTGTGGAGTGATGTTTTCAGTGCCAAAGTTTGATACATAATATAGGTAGATGCATGTTAAAAATACTCATAGGCCACTTTCAATCAAGGCAAGCTGATAAACAAGTCCATCCCATTGCAGAGTGCTTGACTTCATCTTTAGACCACAAAGGTGATTATTTATCCCTACACATTTTAAGTTGAACTTAAATCTTCACATTTATTAAATAAGCTGAGAACTTTAATATATTAAAATAGTGATCCATTCTCTTAGTTATTTTTGTTGCTAAGGCTGTCCTAACAAAATATAACAGGCAGATTAGCTTAAGCAGCAGAATCAGAGTGAGATCAGAAGTTGGCAGAAGTGGTTTCTTGGGAGGCCTCTCTCCTTGGCTTTCAGACAATGGTCGTCTTCTGCCCGTTTCTGGGGTGGCGTCTCTAAGCACAGGTGTCTGAGCATCTGTATGTGTCTGTCCCCTAATGTCCAATGTCCAAAAGATATTGGATAGGTTGGATTAGGGCTATTCTAAGGGTCGTATTTTTTCCCAAAATATAGTCACATTAGAAGATACTGTGGTTAAACCTTCAATGTATGTGTTTGGGGGAGACACAGTTCACCCCCATAACACTAGAGTAATGGAAAGATGGAGGCTGTGAAATTAAGCAGTTTACATGAGAAAGTTTAGCATTTGAATCTTGAATCTCTGTCGTGGCTTTGGCCACAACAAGTTGAGGTATGGGTGCGTGTTGCAGTCCTTATTAATGTTTTCGGACAGTGTTATCTAATTTAATATGCAGATTGTTTAAGATGTATTAAAGTCCATCTTGAACTCTGATACAGTTTCATGAGTTAGGCAAAAGGAAAAAGGTAGTGTTAAATGTGCAAGCATTTTACTGAAAGGATAAGCTTTGAACATATAACAGGTGAGGCACACTGTCACACTCAGCAATACCTGTTGCTTAAGAGAAAATAACAGCCGCAGACAGATTGAAAATATAAACATCAGTGTTTGGCCAAGGTGAATCCTGCTCTCAAGTTACATCTTCCAAGATTCCAAAATACAGGACAGAGAGCAAAAGAAAACACTTATCTCTTTGGATTATGGATTAGAGAGGTTTAGGTATACCACTATAAAGTACTTGA
The DNA here is from genome assembly GCF_000622305.1 of Nannospalax galili. Lineage (NCBI taxonomy): Eukaryota > Metazoa > Chordata > Mammalia > Rodentia > Spalacidae > Nannospalax > Nannospalax galili. The sequence goes on from NW_008358101.1 coordinate 8,302,887, forward strand.
GATACTCCTCTGAAGGAAAATACCATCAAGAGAGTTTATTCTGTCCACCTCACAAAAATATTTGGGATTTATCTGCTTGAGCACTATTCCTTTCATTATAGATTTCTGTGGAAATGAGTATAAAAAAAGAGAAATAGTAGACGTCATGACTTGTAGGAATAATCTGGAGAATACCGAAACAAATGGGAGAGTCGAAAAGCCAGAGAATCTTCAGGCAGTTTTCCAAAATAAGCCTCAGAACTAAGAAAATTTTGTAAGTTGTGCTTATCTGTTTTAGGATAAAATGTAGTTTAAAAAAGACTTTGGCGCAACACTAAAATAATATTTTTGCTTATTTGTTTAAATACTAAAGAATATCATGGTAGTTTTAGGGCAGAATGTGTGATAATAGATTCTGGCTACATAGTTAGCAAGATACTGGAATCTCCTGGTATCCACAAAGAACTACAGAATATTCTGGGTCTCTCTCTCTCTCTCTCTCTCTCTCTCTCTCTCTCTCTCTCTCTCTGTCTCCCCCTGCTCTCTTCCTCTTCTCTCCTTTCTCCCCTCTCTTTTGTCTGAAGTACGTTACATATATGATCTCATTTTAATACTTAAAATAATTCTAGAAGTAACTTGGAGATGACTCAGTTGATAGAGTAGACTTGCCTCACAAGCATGAGGGCATGAGTTTGTTAGAGCCTTAGTATCCAAGTAAAAGCCAGGCATGGTGGTGCATGCCTGTTATACAAACATTTTGGGATTGGGAACACACAGGAGGATCTGGGAAACTCACTGGCCAACCAGTGTAGCCAAAAAGGGAGCTCCAGTTTCAGTGAGAGACTATCTTAAAAAATAAGGTAGAGCCTAGAGCCAGGTACCTTGGGAGGCAGAGGCAGGCTGATCTTTGTGAGAGCCAGGCCAGCCTGGTCTACATAGTGAATTTCAGGCTAGCAGTGGCTACAAGGAGACCCTCTCTCAAAAGAACCAAAATAATAATAATAATAATAACAATAATTATTATTATTATTATTATAAAATCTAGAGAACAATAGAAGATAACACCCTATAACCACTGGCCTCCACATGCATGTACAGATGAGCTCACCCACACAAATGCATACATTATACACACATATAATTCTATGAACTGCTCTTATCCTTCCTTTTAAAATTAATTTTTAGTTAACATAAAAAAGTTTCTATAATAAAAATTACCTAATCATCATATATACTTTATATGTTCACCCCCACTACCCTCTGTCAACCCATCCTGTTGATCCCCTCCTTCCTCTGCATAATGGCCCTGCTACCGTCATGTCTTACATATACATATATATGTGTGTGTGTATGACATGAACATATATAAGTATATACATATATGTAATGTCACATATGAGATAAAACAGATGCTGTTGATCTTTCTGGGTCTAGCTCATTTTGGTAGACAGTATTACACCACCACCCCTTTTTACATGAGGAAATCCAGACACGAAGACCCTGAGAGCTCCCTGCAGCACCACTAGGAAGTAGTGCGGCCACTCAGTGACTTTTGGCTGAACAGTATTGCTGTGTCACATTGTATAAAATACGAAGTATTCACAGTGTTGTTTGGAGGATGATGATATTGGGAAGATGAAGGCACTGAGGTGGTAAAGAACAGCACTGATAATAAAGCATGTACCGTCCCTCTACCAGCAGGAGGAAGCAGCCCCACGCTGCCCCACTTTTGCTTTTAGCTCTACACATCTCATTCTTCCCTCAACTTTAAACACTCATCTTTCCAGAAGCACAATTACCTCAAATGTAGTTACTCTTTCTCAGATCATGACCCTTAAATTTGCTGCTTTCCTGGCCTATAATACATCCATAAAACTCCACTCCCTTCCTGCTCTCCATACAGCTAAAGTATTCTGGGGAAATTCCCTACATGCCAATCTGTTGTCTCTCAGTAAGTCTAAGCTGTCACCTTTTACAGTTGGGCCGTATAACTGCTATGTTCTTTGAATATGAGAAAAAGTCCTTGATTTACTTTTAGACACTCTGTTTTAGAAATGATCCTAAACATCAGATTCATCTTTAGGAAATGAAACAAAAGAAAGGAAAAATTTGAACTTCTCAGCTCATGATTAAGACAGGTCACCTTCTCATGAGTTGCCACTAAAGGAGTTTCACATTCAGTCTGGTCCATCCTCTCTTCATCTCTCCATATTATTCTTTCAGTGGATCTTGAAGCCTTCATCTACTCTAAGCTTGGTCAGTTACTACACATTACTGCATGTATCATTTATGTTCCCATATTATTTAATCAATCTTACTCTTTTCCTGATTTTCTCCCAGTTCATGGATGTAACCCATTAATCATTTTTGTGTTAGATGCTGCTGTAAATGATGATTTATTTCATACTGTCTTTCTTTAGCATCTTGACCATTGGGCATAACAGTGTGTTTTCCCTATCCAGTACATAGAAACAGACTCTATCACACTGCCTAAAAAAATAGTTTGTTCTAATACACAGTAATTATCAAAACAACACCTTTTAATTGTAACAGACTTTTTTCAGTGAAAGCATAGGAGCTCTCTTGTGCTCACCTCTCCTTCAAGCTCCTAAATCCAAATCTTCCTGAAATCCACATCTCAGAATCCCATCCCTTTGAAGCCCACAATGTCTGTGATGCTATATGCTGTCTTTTCCCTGGTCTTTCTTACTGAAATTCTAATAATCAAGACAGTCTTGTTCCTTTTACTTCTTGACACACTTTACTCTGACTTCAGCACTACTGACTTGTCTGTTTATCTGTGTATGTAGAAAGGCCCGCTTTTCAATCTGTTTAACAGTCTGGACTTTCTTTGAGTTCCCTTAAAAGGAGACTATTTCGTACTTCCCTCTGCTAACTCTTTATTATTTGAATTTTTTTAGAAAAGATCTCACATAGTCTAGGGCTGGTCTTGAACTCATTATGTTGCTAAGACTTGAACTCCTGATTCACTGCCCCCAACCCCAATGTGCTGGGATTGCAAGCATGCACTACCTTCCTGGCTTACTCTTTCCACTTTTATCTACACACTATACACCTGAATTACATCTATGTGTTGATAGATCATGTCTATCTTTCTCTAGCCCTACCCTTGTTCTCATGGTTTTCATCACACATACATGTTCATATGCCCTGTCCTGCCTGTTACTGTTACATTTCCAGCACTAGCCCGATGTCTGGCATGTCATAGTTGTTGATGTCTAATGAATTTGTTCAAAAGAAATTATTAATTCACTAAATGTTTTAGATAGATAGATAGATAGATAGATAGATAGATAGATAGATAGATAAAACATGTCTCCAAATATACATAGAGAGTGTGTGTGCAAATATGACGTCTCTCAGGACATTCTTTGAGAGAGTGTCTCTTTTTCCATGACATGAGTAAAATATTACTGCAGTCATTAAAGATTTTACTAATTTTTCATGGGGGTTTGACTTAAATAAGAAAATATACTGTTTGCTAACCTTGTTATTATTTGTAAAATGCTTAAGACAACATTTTCAAGTCAGAGTTTTCAATGTCATAACTGATAAACTCCACATCTTTGTAAGTTTAATGATTCTTCATTGGATGCCAATATGACTAATACTGGTAATACTCTTATCTATTTTGTAGTATTTCTTATAGTTAATGGATTATATTGATAGTAAAATATATTTATGTTGTAAATGTAGATAAGTAATGCATTAATGCTTATATAGATGGTGATTTTAACAGTTTCACAAATGAAATGTGTAAATGCCTATATGAATGTATGCTTGAATATATCTGTAGCTTAACCTTTCTTCTGTTTGCTCTGTAGGGAAGACCAGGTTGTAGGTTTTCCTAAACTGTAATATAATAGAATCATCACAATATCGAAATTCCAAAAATTGGGTTTCTAATTTTTGGGGGGGGTGTTTGTTTTTTTCTGCTCAAGTGGTGTAAGGCATTATGTCTTCTAGAATGTAAGCCCCACTGGGTCAGGGTTTCCTCTCTGAGGGTTCTTGGCTGCACCAAAAGCATCTGCAAGAGTACTGAACAAAGTTACCTTTCTCTTTATGTACATCTCCACATATGTAAAACAATCCTTAAATAAGAAACATTCAAAGCTAGAACTGTTTTTTCAACTTCTGCCTAGGCCTTTCAGTGTTTAGTCTGATGATAGTATTTTCACTGATACTTATTAATAGGAGTAGGTCAACAGTTCTTCAGCTAGCTTCTACCAGAAGAGCTAAAACAAAACCTTAACAATATAAAAATATTATTCAAATTTACAAGATTAAATAAATATCAAAGTTTAATAGCTAACCTCTCAACTGTTATTTTTCCATTTTCTAACATGAATAGCCTACACACTGTGGAAACTATTAAGGTTTAAAACTGCTCTAAAATGTTTGGGGCACTCTGTAGCTATACTCTTCTTTTAAACAGTTGAATATCTCAATTAAAAAATACAGACACAGCAGTTAAGAGCATGTGCTTTTCTTGCAGAGAACTTGAGTTAAGTTCCTAGAACTCATGGTGGGCTGTCACAACTGCCTGTAACTCCAGTTCCAGAGTATCCAAGGGCATTGCGCTCATGGCACACACACACACACACACACACACACACACACACACACACACACATCCACAATTGAAAATTCTAAAAATAGAAGTACAAATAATAAAGATCAATAATAAAGATCACTTGTTTCTGAACTTCTTCCTATTCATCAAGAAAATATGTAACCAAACATCAACCATTTAAACCTGTGTTAAGGAATGCGAGAGAAATCAGGTTTTGTCAGTCTCCACTCCACAGTCACCTGGACAGCCAAACACCCATGGAGTCCTGGCGTCTGTGGCAACAGATTCTCTGGGCCAGAGTCATCAGCATGGGAAAGACTGAGGAGGAACTTGAGGACCTGTGAGCTTCTGCAATACAATAATGCCTGAAGCACCCACCACCCCACCGCTGCACTCGGCCTGCAACACAGTCACCAAGACCCATGCTGCGGTGTGGGAGTAACCTTTTCCCTCATAGCTTTTCAAATGAAGCCATTGCTCTTCCACCACCAGCCCTCATCTTGCTCAGTGTTTTATCCATAGCACTTATTCCCGCCAGTAATGTACCTTTGTTCATTGTCTTCTTTATATACGCACAGTAAGCTTCCTAGTAGCAGAAAACTTATTTTTTAATGTCTTTCAGTTACCTAGAACACTTTTTAAAAAATATTTTTAAATTTATTATTTTTATTTTATGTGTATGAGTGTATTGCCAGCATGTATGTGAGTGCACCTGTGTTGTGCAATGCTGCGGTCAGAAGAGGGCTTTGGATTCCCCTGGAACTGAAGTTAAGGATGGTTCATAGCCACCAGGCGGGTGCTGGGAATCAAACCCTGGTCTTCTGCAAGAGCAGTCAGTGCTCTAAACCGCTGAGCCACCTCTCCAGCCCCCACACCAAGAACACTTTATGACACAGGATAATGAACGATGGATGGGTGGATGAAGGAATTAGTGAAAAATGAACACACTAGCCCAAGCCTTCATACTGCTGATCCCCTTAACCGTTTGTCCTCCAGTTCCCAATAGAATGTTATGGTATACGGTTTCCCCGTTGCTCTCTCTGTGATCCTCACTATTTTTAGTAAGTGCTGATACTCCAGCCTGGCCATACTGCCTTACGTATCCTTGGTAAATACTTGTCTTAATTCTACTTAACATCAGCTGTAGTAATACAGATTAAGCGTCGCCCATTTGCAGTGCTCAAGAACAAAGGCGTATCAGATTTTGCTGTCTTTTACAGATTCTGTGGTGTTTGCATATGCATATTAAGATCTCGGGGGATGAGAACCAAGTCTAAACATAAAGTGTGTGTATATTTCATATGCACTGTACACATAGCCTGAAAAAAGTAATAGTATTTTATTTTTTTTTCAGGATTTCACACATGCATACAATGTATTCTCATCATATTCACCCTGTGCTCCTCCCTCTAATCACTCACGTCCACTCTCTGCCCCCACCCCCTCCCAACTTCATGTTCTTTTTTCATACGTTTGAAGATATTTTTTAGACATTTTATTTTAAGTGTATGAGTGTATTGCCTCCATGTATGTGAGTGCACCCATGTTGTGCAATGCCGCGGAGGTCAGAAGAGGGTTTCAGGTTCCAGGGAAACCATTAAAGACGGTTCATAACCGCCTTATGGGTGTTGGGAATCAAACCTGGGTTTTCTGCAAGAGCAGTCAGTGCTCTTAACCACTGAGCCATCTCTCCAGCCCATGTTCTTTTTAATAACCCACTGACAGCACAGTTTGTGCTGTCCATATACTCATGGGTGAGGGGCCAGCCACTGGCATGCAGTGACTCTACTAAGGGCCACACTCTTAGATAAAACTGACTGTCCCTCTGCCAGAAACCATTTCAGTCCACCTGTATTTTCATTACTACCTATCACATAAGGAATTTTTCATTTATGGCAACATGTCAGCACCCAAAATTTTGGGACCTTGAGGAATTTCTGATTTTGAACATGGGTATTATAATATTCAACTCATATAGCCAGGGGGCTTTTCTTATCTCTGAAGTAGATCTAAACCAAAACATGAGCATGAACAGAATGCCACTGTTAACCCACTGACTTCTTAAATGAGCTGCACCTAAGAAGGAAGTATGCTGTATAAATGAATAAATACAAAATTAAACTAAATAGCATTTATAATGGCCACAAATGAAGTTCCTGCTTTCAGTAAGTATGTGTGCTCTGCAGCAACCAGTCAGATGAGACAGACAAGAGACCTAAAGGGGGAAAAGGAAAAGAATTCCTGAGTCTCAGGTAGGAAAACTAGGACATCCATATGGTATGGGTGTTGTTAGGACTGTGATGGCCACATTCTTTTCTGAAGGGAAGTTAGAAATCACCACGCTCACCAGCATCTCAGTTTCTAGGGATTTATTCTGTAAAAACTTGCCTATATTAAGTGGAATGCACATAAGTACAGATACGGTTTAATTTTGAATCCACAAAGTTATATCATAGAGCCATGTGTTCATTAAAGAGAATAAAGATAGAAATATTTAATAGTATATTATATTGTGATATGATCCCAATATCAAGATTGTAAATAATCTCATTGATTCTAAGGATAGCAGTAAGCAACATTCACATGGCACCTGTCCTCCTAGAAATTACATTCTAGCTGAGAACAAACAGCAAACAGATGAAAGTCTCATGGTAGAGACCACATGACAAGGAAAACTAAAGCAAGGGGAAAAAGAGGGAGGAATAAGCAGAGCCTGTCTGAGGAGTTAACCTCGGAGCAGAGACATGAACAGAGTGAGCAAACAAGGCCAGATCAGAAAGGACAGAGAGTAAAGAGCTCTGGAAGTTTGTGGTGTCGACATTCAAGAAAATGCAGGAAGACTGTGAATGGAAGACCAGGGTCTATAGACTGTAAAGAGAAGGTGGATCTCAGAGGCATCACAGGACCAGTTCATGTTTGACATTTTATTATTTGTTTGTTTGTTTGTTTTATTAGTACTTGATGTTTGTTTTCAGTTTTTGTTTTTGTTTTGTTTCTTTTATGAGACAGTGTCCTGCTATAATGTAGCCTTAACCAGTCTAGAGATGCCTTGAACTTGCTGGAATCCTCCTGCTTCTACCTCCCAAGTACTGTGATTACAGGCATGTGCTTAGTTTTTTATGATCCACGAAAACAAATTAGGATTTTTTTTTTTTAATCTTTTTGAGACAGGGTCTCCTTGTAGCCCCAGCTGTCCTGGAACTCACTATGTAGACCAGGCTGGCCTTGAACTCACAGAGATCACCTGCCTCTGCCTCCCGAGTGCTGGGATTAAAGGCGTGCGCCACCATGCCCAGCTGGATTTTTTTTATTTTTAAAAATGTTTACATCTGGGAGCTGAAGAGATGGTTCAGTGGTTAAGAACACTGGCTGCTCTTGCAGAGGACTCGGGTTCAATTCCCAGAACCCACATGGTAACTAACAACCATTCGTATCTCCAGTTTCACATGATCTGACGTCCTCTTCTGACCGCCACAAGTATTGCATGATATAGGTGCACCTACCTACATACAGGCAGTACACTCATACACATAAAATGAAAACAGTTTAAAAATGTTTCTTTATCAAATATGATCTTTGGCATTTTTATATGTATTCAGACTACTCTTGCCCTCCATGCTCTGCTCCCCTTCATTTTGATGATGACCCACTGCAAGATCCTCAGTCAATGGAGTGGCTCAGTTGCTGAGCAGAAAAAAATATCAAAAGCAACAAGATCAGCTTGGTGGATATTGCAGGTGTCTTGTTGAATGATGACAGTGGCTTGAAGAAGGCCTAGAGCAGCAGATGGGGAAGAGTGGTCAGATTACTGATGGAAGAGATGTATGGTGTGTTACACAGAAGAATCAAGGATGATTGTAAGAATCCAGGCATGGACAACTGAGTGCATGAATGTACAGTTCACTAAAGAAGGAGGGTTTGGTGGTAGATGGTGATAGAGATGTAGACTGTGCTGTGTTTTGGATAAGTTAATACTGCGTTGTCTGTCGACTCTCCAAATGGAGCTAACAAGTAGTTGGGAGTTAAGACTAGCATCCAGAAGGAAGGTTAAGACTGAAGATGTGTGCTTGGAAACCCTTACAAGCCCTGCTGTGTCATTTAGGAAGCACATAAGAAAAATGAAAGATGCCTGAAGGCAGCGCCCCTACACCTAAAAGACTTGAACAGGAGGAGTCTCAGAGATTCCAGCATGAGTGACTAAAGACTAGCAACCACAAGGCTGGAGATACAGCTTGGCAGTTAAGAGCATCAGCTGCTCTTGCAGAGGACCCAGGTTTGATTCCCAGCACCCACGTGGCAGCTAACAGCTATCCATAACTCCAGTTCCAGGGCATCTAATGCCTTCTTCTGACCTCCACAGGCATTGCACGACATGGATGCACTTACATACATACAGGTCTTACACTTATACACATAAAATAAAAATAATAAATAATTTTTTTTTAATATAAAAGGACTAGCAACCAGAAAGGAAAGGCAGGGAGAAGGAGAGGGTTCACAGAAGAGACGTAAACAAGTGTGTATAGACAGAAAGGAAAAGCAGCTCAGTTATTAGCCATCTGATGAATGACATTATAAAGGATATTCAGTTTGCTAATATTGTAGTTTTCAAACATTTTGTAATATGCATTTATACATTTGCCTTGACAAAATAATGTTAAAGAAGTTAACAGCAGAAATATACCAAGCTCACTAAGAATGTGCAAGAAATATGTACATCATTGCATCTAGTATGTCTTTTGTTAGAAAATTTACAGCCAGGCGTGGAGGCAGGTCTCAATGAGTTCAAGGACAACCTGGTCCACATAGTGAGTTCCAGTCCAGCTAGGGATACAGAGAGACTCTGTCTCAAAAAGACCAAAAAAGGGAAAAAAAGAAAAATTACAAAAGAGATACAGGAGATACAGTGTTCATAAATGAGAGGAGAAAATGTTATCTTTCTTATGCATATCAAGAATGTATTTAACTTAATTCATAAGAGATTATGGGAAATGAAAATTTCATGTATGTGCATATATTATGTATATAAAGTATACTCATTATATATTTTAATTGATCTTAAATGATAGAACACAAAAAAGAAAACCAGAAATGCATATAGAAGTGTGGATGGAAAAAGCCCAAAAGTTTGTCTTACTATTGACACTGATCCAGTATAATCAAGTCAATGATTCCAAGGTTCATGGTCAGGCTACAAATAAAATGTTCATTAGTGTGTACATGAGGGATCAAGAAAGTTGCTCTGAATTTAGAGTTTATAAGGAACTAAATGAGCCCAGTGTGGTGCTGCATACCTATAATCCAGTACATAGGAGGCGGAAGCGGGAGTATTGGGAGTTCAAAGCCAGCCTGAGCCACGTAGGGAGGAACAAACCAACTTGGACTACATAGCAAGACCCCATTTTAGAATGAAAAAGAGTGAAATGAAAAGAACGAGCTAGTAGAGTTCATACTACAAATGGAGACCAAACCTTTACATTGCCCTACAGGAACCATATGGCTGAATCCAAAGGCAGAGTTTTCGAATGAAGCCTTAAAATAAAAGTAACACCTGTTCTACCTACTAGGGAGCCTATATGTCATTCCAGATAGATAGTGAAAAGCGTAAACTCAATACTGTTTCTCTTTATGAAGGTAGGTGATCCGTGGGAGTGCCAAAACTGTGGTATTTTTTAATGCTGGCAAGTTTCCTTGTGCTTGTAGGTCTGATCCTTTAGATCTATTCCAACATATTTGGAGCATTTTAGATTGGGAGAAACTGTTAAACTACTCAGTATTGTCTTCCCATTGTACTATCAAGTAACGATCCAGTTTTTCGATGACTTTCCAGCAGCAATTCAACAATGAGTTTATTTCGATTCAGGCTCAGGTAATCTCTGGGGCCGCGGCCTGATTTACCTTTGGCTGCCCTCCCTCTTAGCAGAGACACTTCAGCAGAGATGTAATTGAGCTGATTATTCTCCTAAGCCATGGTTTTCTGATTAAACTTTTAAAGATAGTGAAAATTAACTATTGTATTTGCAGAGCTGATTGCTATTCAGGGGAAAACTGGCTAAATAAAACTTAGTGTTATTTTCTTATTCTCTCCTGGCAGAGTCGGGCCACAAGAAGTTAAAAAGTACAATACAGAGAAGCACAGAGACAGGCATGGCAGCTGAAATGAGGAAGATGGTGAGACAGCCAAGCCGGGAGTCCACCGATGGCAGCATCAACAGTTACAGCTCTGAGGGAAAGTGAGTAGCACCAAACTCACGCGGCTTTAAGACATGCATTTTATAGACTTTGGAAAACAGTGCCCTCTCCAGGATTACTTTGCCAAACGTTCTTGTAACCAGAAGTTTCACCATCTGTTTTAAACCAACCTGATATCCTATAAACACCATGGACAGACACATCCCTGCACCTATCTAAATCTACCAAAGGAATAAAGTGATGGCTGAATGAATAAGGTGTTCATCAGCTGGTAAAGCTCTTCCCTGAACAGATGGTCTTAAAATGCCACCTTTAATGAATTCTTTTATATAGGAAATGCTGTGTGGTTCCACCATCAAAATCCGAATGAAAATTTAGAAATGACAAACTGGTTTCTGATTTTTCTACTTATCTCCCACCTATGCTGAGCTCTTAAGTTGCAATCCTGAATCTTTTTACATGTAAGCAACTTACATTTTTCTGTTTTTCAAAGATCACTATATCATTTTTACCTCAGCAAGAAAAGAGCAGGATTAGGTCAGGCATGGTGGTACACGCCTTTAATCCCAGGCCAGCTGGAGCTACAGGGAGACCCTGCCTCCAAAATAAATAAATAAATAAATAAATAAGAAGAAAGAGAGAGCTAGAGAAAGAAAGGAAGAAAGTTAAAAGAAAAAAGTTTAAAAATGTTTGTGTTAAAACTGAACATTTATTGAGGTCATTATTCTTCCATACAATCACTACCCTATAGAAGGTTACTCAGAGATGAACCATTTATAAGTTTTTCAGAATTGTCCAGCCATTCTCATTTGAGCCTCTCTTAAACCAACCTAATTTTCATAATTTTTTTGCTTTCACTGAACTTTTTCTATACTTCTTAGAAAGTGAAATAAAAGTATGTCAAGTTAATATGCATGATACTCTTTCCCACCCCTGAAACTAGCTTCTCCCTGGTTCTTTGATTAAATAATTGGTATCTATGTGTTCAGGAGGATGCGCTAAGAACGCCTCAGCAATTGAAAAGATGATTAGGTAAACTTGCTGACCAAATATGGAAGCTGAATAAAGTAATATAAAATGTGCCATTCAAAGTTTAGAGATACGTATTTTGATGCACATAGTAACAGACCAAATGAAATTTATTTACACTGTGGACAAACCACCTACTCTTTCTCAGGGGGTAGGAGGTCTGAGGTAGGGCCTCACTGTGCAGCACTGGCTAGCCTGGACTTCATATGTAGAATAGGCTGGCCTGAAATTCACATAGTTCCACTTGCCGCTGCCTCCAGTGTGCTGGGATTAAAGGCACGCACCACCATGCCAGCTCTAACCACTTACTCTTACAGATTTAGTTCCTTCGTTTCTGGGTGGAGTAACAACAAATATATATAATGCTTAGGTCCCTTGGGCTGTGTGGAATAATGAATTTGTAATAGAAACAAATCTTGTCCTAAAAAAAGTAGATTGACTCAGAAAATATTTAATCAAGTGTCAATTGTGTAACAAGCATTGTCCTCATTTCCCAAAGACAATTGTATCAATGAACAAAAAGAGAAGTCACTGTTCTTATGTACATTACACACTCTAGCCTGCAATCAGTTAGACTGTCATAAGAAATAGGCAGGCTCTAACAAGCAATTGTTACTTGGGCTGAATAAAATCTTGAGATAATCTAAAGATTTAATATGTTAAAAATTGAATAATTGAGGGCCTGCAAGATGGTCAGTGGGTGAGGCACTTACTGTGCAAGCCTGCTGACATAAGTTTGAATCCCAGCATCCCCTTAAAGGTGGAAGGAGAGACTGACTCCTAAAAGTTGTCCTTTGACCTCTATACACATCCAAGGTATGGGTACTCTCCCACTTGTGCATGTGTGCACGCAGCGTGCACACACACACACACACGCATACAATTATAGTAATAAATATAGTAATAAATAAATTATAGTAATAAATAAGCTTTTTCAAAATTCAATAAATTAAACATGTTTCCTTTGTAAACAAGAAATTATACTGTGAGTTGGAGAGATAGCTCAGTGGTTAAGAGAAATTGTTGCTGCTCTTCCAGAGGACTCAAGTTCAAGTCCCAGAAACTACCTTGAGCAGTTCACAACTGCCTGTTAATCCAGGAGCTGTAGTTCCAGACCCTGGGGATCCATATCTGTGTGTGGGTATGTGACACACAGGAAAATAAAATAAAAATAAAATCTTTTTTAAAAAATGTATTATTATTTTTATTTTGTGTATGAGTGTATCACCTCCATGTGTGTAAGTGCACCATGTCATCCAATGCCTACAGAAATCAGAAGAGGGCGTTGGATTCCCCTGGAACTGGAGTTATGGACGGTTGTTATCCACCATGTGAGTGCTGGGAATCGAACCCATGTCCTCTGCAAGAGCAGCCACTACTCGTAACCACTGAGCCATCTCTCCAGCCCCAAGTAAAATCTTTTTAAAAACAGAAATTACTATGTGCTCTAATATTTATTCGAGAAATTATAAGCCACTCTTCAAAAATTTATAATTCATACCATTTAAAGTTAATGGGTAAACATGTACAGTTGATGATACTAAATTTTTCATCTTCTATTTATGTTAATTGTATATTCATGAAAGTTTATAGATTTGGCTTTCTAAATGTCTAGAACAGTTTCTATATTTGAAACTGTAACTTAGTCTTCTTTTCTCAGTATGAGCCCTGCATGCTTGGCTCATAGGAAGCACAACAATCAGTAAATTAACAAACTGTCTAAATAGTGTATGTGTCTTCTGATAAGAATAACTCAGATAAAAACTAACAAGAAGAGGTGCAGGAAATCTTACCTGTTTTTGTCCTTTTGCTATAGCCTGATATTTCCTGGAGTGCGACTAGGACCTGACAGTCAGTTCAGTGATTTTCTTGATGGACTGGGACCAGCACAGCTTGTTGGCCGCCAAACCCTCGCCACTCCTGCAATGGGTAAGAATCCTTTTTCTGGTTGACAAGGTAATTTGAAGTAGTTTAATAGTAATACAAACAAGAAATAGTTATTTTATCGACAGTATTGCTGGTTAGAAACAAATATCCGGAGTTAGAGAGGTGGCTCAGCAGTTAAGAGACGGGCTGCTCTTGCAGAGGAACCGAATTCAATTTCCAGCACCCAATGGCAGCTAACAACCATCTGTGGGTCCAGTTCTAGGGTATCTGACGCCCTCTTCTGACCTCTGTAGACATCGCACAACATGGGTACACTTACACACATGCAAGCAATATACTCATACACATAAAATAAAAATAATAAATATAATATTCTTAAAACAAGAAACAAATATCCTACTTTTGAGTTATTTTTGCTTATATGAGAAGTTATATAAAATTAGTGAAATAAGCCAAAATCCTTAAATTACCAGAAAACTCTGTAGAGCCAGTGAGTCTACATACAGTAGATTCCAACATAAGATAAAAGTGGCATTTTAAACCAAGAAAAATAAAGCTGATGGTCTCTTTTGAAAAAGATCTTGGTATGAATTGAATAACCCCTTCAGAAGATGGTGTGATAAGGATAGAAGTTAGGAATTGGCTAGGCAGTTAGGGTAAAAAGACCCCAAAGAAAAGTAGCCAGTTTCTGGGCTAAAAGTCAAAACGTCCTTGGTCCTGTTAGCAACATACTCTGTTCCAAAGGCCAAAAATGTCAAAAGTATTTGGGAGCTTGTATCAAATCCTTAAAAGTTTAGGGTTACCACTTCAGAGGGGGAATGTTAGAGTAGCCAAAAGGCCCATAAAAATAAATAAAGAAGAAGAAAAAACTGATGGGGAGATATGGGAGGTGTTGGAGGGGAGGGAGTGGGCATGGATTTGATCAAAACACCTTATATGCATGTATGAAATTCTCAATAAAGATTTTTTTAAATGTTAGAAAAGATGTTGGTATGACTGTTATGCTGTTTGCAAAACATTAATGAGATTGATTCTTACTTCACAGCTGATAAAAAAGTAACATTGCCGAGTGCCCAAATACACATGTGCATATGCCACACACACACACACACACACACACACACACACACACCTCACAGGCATACATAGATACATGCACATAGACCACACACACATATGCAAAACATATACATATATTGTATAAAGCTACTTTCAAGAAATGTATATGTAACAAATGAATTTTGTGTTAAAATTTTAGTCTTATCCCCAAGATATCTCATTATGAATATGAAACATTTCAAAATATGATTATTTATGAAATGGAATAACATATGGTTCCCAATATTTTAGATAAGAGGCATTCAACCTATTGTAGCAGAATATACCCAAGATAAAGTTGAAAGAAAGATTATAATACATAACTTGCAACAAATAGTGATTTGCATGGCATAAGATTCCACCATAAGAGTGCCTGAGGAATATCCAGAAAAAATGGATGAAAATAGATTAAGGAAAAAGCACACCATCGTAGAATTTCACAGCAAAAGCACACATGCTTTCTAAGAGAAAAGTTCATTCTAACAAAAATATCAGAAACCAGATTCACATGGATTATTCAATAATACTGGAAGCCAGATAACAATACTGCATTACCTCCAAAGTCCAGAATAACCACTAACCTTACAACCTAGCATATAACATTGAGCCATATTATCAAATAAATTTGAGGTTAGATTAAATGCACACGTGGACAATATCTAAAAACATTTTCCTTATATTTCTGAACTATGGCAGGAAGATTTACATCAACAAATAAACTAATTGAACTGTTTCATTTGTGGACCAAAAAAAGAGAGGATGAAACCTGATAAACAAAATTTTTTATTTCAACACAGAGCTTGTTATGCAGTACCCAGCACGTAGGGCAGAAAGAGCTGAGGGTAACACATCGGCGAAACGTGGGTATGATGTGGACAGGATTCAGTATGGCACAGCACATGGGATAAATTCTGTAAGGTGCAAAGGTGTGTTTTATGAAACAACAACCAACCAACCAGGAGAAAGGATTTGAACTAGGAACATAGAAATGTAACCAAATGCTTTCCAAAAGATATTTGTTAAAGGAAGGAAAAGCAAAATCTATCCAAGAAATGGAAAGTGACTGTAATCCTCGTTTGTACAGCCATAAATAAATTACATCATCATAATAAAGCAAATATTAATATTGAGAGGATGGGCTAATAGAAATTTGCAGATACATTGTAGAGATAGAAAAATGAAGAGATCAAAACTAGAAGAAAGCAATATCCAAAACTATAAAGAATGAAAGAAAATAATGTATAAGTATAATGTTCATAAGCAATGAAAAATGCCGAAAAGTGAAAAAAATCACACAAAATTTTTTTAATTTGAATACAGTGACGTTTGGAAAGCAAGCACCTGAACCTGGATATGAGTGTTATTTATACCAATTTATAACAGTGAAGCATCCATTTGATCCTTTAAACCCTGTGTACCTGTGGTTCACAAGAACTGTAAAAACAAAAGCAACATTAAAAGTGTTCTAATTTCCTTTATCTTGCTGTGATAAAACACTCTGACCAAAAGCAACTTAGGCGAGGAAAAGGTTTGTTTCACTTTACAGGTTACAATTCATCTTGGGGGAGCAGGAATTTGGGCAGAAGCTGTAGAAGAATGCTGATTGCTTGCTGGGTCATTCCTATGCTTACACTTAGCTAGCTTTCTTATATAGCACAAAACCACCTACGCAGGCAGTGACACTGCCGTGAGCGTACTGAGCACTCCTGCACCAACTCAGACAAGACAATCCTTTACAGATGTAACCGCAGACCAGTGATAAAGTCAATACTCATTGGAGACTCTTTTTCAGGTGATTCGAGGCTGTGTCAAGCTGACAGTTTATCCTAACTAGGACCAAGAGAAATAAGAGGCCCCTAGGAGTTGAATTGTAAAACAGCATCATGAGAAAGTCCAGGGAAACTAAGTCAATCCTGTGGCATGGCAAAGGAAGAGATTTCAAATCTGCAAGAAATGATTCATATAACCAAAAATCACTTAGAAGTCATTATATTCAGCCTTTTCAGAAATAAAATACTGTAATGAAATCTCCAAAAAAGATAAGGAGTTATTAACAAAAACAAGTATTTAGTGTTTTTTAAAAAATAATTAGAAAACAAAAAATAAATTGATCAGGGACTGGAGAGATGGCTCAGTGGTTAAGAACATTGACTGTTCTTCCAAAGGATCCAGATACAATTTCCAGCACCCACATGGTGGCTAACAATCACCCGTAACTCCAGTTCCAGGGGATCTGACACCCTCTCTGGTCTCTGCAGGCACTGTACACACATGTTTCAGGTATGTGCATTCAGGCAAAACACACATAAAATAAAAATAACTAAGATATCTTAAAAAATAAAATGAAATAAAGATTAAAATTCAGTTGCTGGGGCTGGAGAGATGACTCAGCATTTAAAGTGCTTGCTGTTCTTTCAGAGGACATGAGTTTGGTTCTCAGCACCCACATCAAGTGGCTCCCAACCACCTGTAACTCTAGCTCCAGGGGATTCTGAACCCTCTTTTGGCCTCTGCTGGCACCTACATACAAGAACACATATATATACATGCACACATATACACACACATACACACACACACACAGAGGAAGAAATAAAGAAATCTTAAAATAAATAAAAGTCAGTTCCTGATTGCCTTCATATTACAAGAGGCATTCTCCAACACTCTTGTAAGACACAGTTGTTGAACTAAATAGTGTACAGAGTAAAACTAAAGATATGATTAATGAAATACCAGAAAGACAATAGAAAATCACCAGAAGAAAACACAATTATTTTTATATAGAGAACTAGAGAGTAAAGAAGGATTTTTAAAAATCTAATTTCTTCTAATAAGATCATAAAGTAAGAAATTCAGAGAGAATTTTTAGAAAAAAATGGCATTCCTAAGCATTCCTGTCACAGAAATCTGAGTGACTGAGTGTGGTCAACTAAATGATACAAAAAATGAACAAAGACAAACTACTTCCTCGAAAACCTTCAGAACCTTTTCTGAAGTCATAGGGAAGAAGACAGATCGCTAAGCAAGGAAATAAAGTAAGTTCTTTTTTTTCAGCCATGCCAGAAAAGTTTTAGAAGAAATGATTCTCAAGCTGTTTAAAAAAAGGGGGGCGGCGCTGCTTACGTAAAATTCTATAGTAAGAGAAAATTTTATTCACAAATAAAGATGAAAGGTGTGCCCATGAAAAGATTCACAAAGCTTACTGCCCACTTCTTCACTAAAAGACGCACTTCAGACATAAAAATAAGCTTGGAGCTTGAGAGACTGCTCAACGGTTAAGAGCCTAGGTCCCTGCAGATGACCTGTGTTAGTTGCCAGTACCCACATTAGGCTGTTTACAAGCATCTGTAACTCCATCTCCAGGGCATCCAATGACTCTGGCCTCTGAGGGAACCTGCACTCCTGTACATACTCACACACATACAAACACACATGTAATTAATTAAAGTAAATCTTTAAAAAAGAAAAAACTAAAATAGAGGACTGATGGGAGCAAAATGAAAGAAACTAGGTAAATTTACTTTTCTTTAATTGCTATTAATTTTTATCATTTAGCATAAAACAGCAATGAGATAAGGATTTTGCGTAGAAGTCTTTTGAAAATACTTAGAAAATCAAGCTGAAGCAAATGCTAGCTGACACCCACATAACTTAGAAGTTGGCCAGTTCGTAGATAAATAAAGATCCAGGTTTTATGCTGCAAAGCAGCAAGATGGTTCCCTGGGTAAAGGTGCCTGAAGCAAGATGTGTACTGACCTCAATCCCTGAACCCACGTAAAGGTGGAAGGAAAAAGCCAGCTCCACAGAGTTATCCTCTAACCTCCACACACGGGCCATTGCATACACGACATGTACACACACATATTAATAATAAATTTAAATATCCTTTTCTTACTTGTGCGTCAAAAATTTTTAACATTAGATTTTTGATAGAAAATTACTTCATATTATGGTAGAAAATATGGATTCTATATGTATTCTGTGTTTCAGTGTCTTAAATAAAAGAGATTCAATGTCTAAATTGTATACTAACAAAGAACTAACATAATAAATAATAAAGTCATTATAGAGCAAAATTCAGAAAGGAAAGAAATAATATTAAATAAAATAAATTAAAATATCTCAGTATAGTAGCATGCGCCTGTAATCCCAGTTCACAGGAGGCGGAGACAGGAAGATCAGGATCATGGGTTTCAGATCAGCTGATTTCCAAACCAGCCTGGGCTATATAATGAGATCTTTTCTCAAAAATTAAATTACTAATTAAATACTTTATACAGCAAGGCTGGAGAGATGGTTCAGCAGTTAAGAGCACTGACTGCATATGCATAGGATCCAGGTTCAATTCCCAGCCCCCAATGAGAGTTAACAACTGTCCTTAACTTTAGTTCCAGGGGATCCAATGTCCTCTTCTGATCTACACAGGACTCTATGACATGGGTGCACTTACATACACATAGGCAAAACACTCATACACATAAAATAAAAATAAATAAATCAAATAATTTAAACAAAAATGAAAAAAACCTTCTAGAATTAATAACCATAAATGAAATAGGTTATTCTCAAACGTAAGACACAGATGACATCAAAACAATGTTCAGTGGTTAAGAAACACCTGCTGCTCGTCAAGACGACCCTGATTTGGCTCCCAGCACCCAGGTCAAGTGACTCACAACTGCCTATAACTCCAGCTCCGAAGTATTCAGTGCCTTCTGCTGGCATCCACAGACATCTGCACACACATGGCAAGTGCACACGCACGCGCACACACACGTAAAAATAAATCTTAAAGAAGTTATATGATTCATGGGCTAAGAGAATAAGATTGAGAAGTACATCAGAAAATTAAAACTGTTAAAGGAACTCAGAGTCTCTTTCAGAACTGAGAAATAGAAAGAATTGAATGGATACATTATCTAAGCAGAGCTAAGGAAACACTTGATTAACTGGAGGAAAATGTCCAGAATTAATCAGAGACACAGAGAATGAAGATTATAAATACGAAGAGATGAGAGGAACAAAAGCCAGTTCTAATGTGAGTGCCATTAGTGTCCCAGAACAAGGGAAGAGAATATATGACCGAAGCCACCTTTATAGATGCAATGAAGCCAGACATGGATGCATATACACATTTTCCCAGCACTCAGGAGACAAGGCAAGTGGATATCTGTGAGACTGAGGCCAGCCTTATCTATATAGGAAGTTTCAGGCCAGCTGTGACTACAGGACACGCAGTCTCAAACACAAACAAACAAAAATAAACATGTAATGACTGAGAAATTTCCCAAATTGAAAACCTCAACCCATACTTTCAAATGTGGCTGTGAACACCAAGCAAAGCAAATCCAGAAATACTAAAAATACTAATATCAGAAGCAGTTGATTTATTTCACAAGCACATGACTGATTAAATATTTGGAAAACAGTATAATTCATCACATAATCATGCAGAAGCATGTTTGAGGAAATTTGGTTTTCATTTATAATGTTGAATTAGTAATCTAAGAATGGGATAAAGTGGGGCTGGAGAGATGGCTCAGCAGTTAAGAACACTGGTTGCTCTTGCAGAAAACCCAGGTTCGAATCCCAGCACCCACATGGCAGCTAACAACTCTCCTTAACTCCAGTTCCAGGGGATCCGATGGCCTCTTCTGTCCTCATAGGCATTGCACGACATGGGTGCACTTACCTACATGCAGGCAATACACTCATACACATAAAATTTTAAAAACTGATAAAAAATATTTTAAAAAAGAATGGGATAAAGCATACTCATTTGATAGTTCTACAAAATACACATCACACTCCCCCCCACATCATTTAAATGTCATATGCTGCTGATACATGTTTAATGTCAGTGCATCACTGACTGGGATAATGTGGTTGTATCTAGTAAGCATTAAAGATATTGTTGGGTTCATTGTCATCGCCAATTGAAGAATTAAAAGGCAGGAAAAGCAGATCATCAGAGAGTAAGAAGCAGACAAACTTGTAATAAAAGATAAATAATCACATCCATACACAGAAAGAATCACAATTACAGAAAGAATCACACATTCATAAAGGAAGATGAAGCTCTCCACAAGTCGAGACAGGACTTAGCAACCAAAAATACAACATCCACCTAGGGAGGGTCTGAGTTTTAAAGATTTTAGTGGTTTCCCCTCCCCTGGTTTTGGATTGGTCAACCTAAAAAAAGAAGCAAAGGCCGATAGGTTCTCCAAGCGTGGATATCCAGACTACGTGTGACTCCAAGGTCAGCTAAAGGGGCCCTGCTGGAGAAAAAAGAAAGGCCTGTCAGATTGTAAAGAAGCAGAAAGTATGCCATCTTTATACTTCCCTGTGGCAATGTTTGCTTGTTAGAAATTGTCTTTTACAGTACCATGACCCAGCAGTACAACTTTTCAGCTATATATTATCTTCAAGTTCCTTGTAGTATCCTTTATAATAGCCCAAAATAAAATAAGAAAAGAACCTTGATCAGAGAATAATTAAATAAAATATGACATTCACACAACAAAAAATTATGAAAATATTAAAAATAACAAGCTAGATCACTGCATATCAACTAGGATGGCTATTACCAAATATGAAATAAAAGAGTGGGGCTCAGGAGTTGGCTCAGTGGGTAAAGTACTTGTTATTCAAGTGAAGGACTTGAATTCAATCTCCAGAATTCACACAAATCTGGGTTCAGTAGCATGCTTATGTCTGTAATCATAAGGCTCCTGCACAGAAATGGGAGGCAGAGACAGGAAAATCCTTGGGAACTTATGGGCCAGCTAGCTTGGCATACACAATGGTGAACAGAGACCCTGTCCCAAACAAGAAAGGTGAGGACCTACACCTGAGTTTGACCTCTGAAGTGCCCAGATTTACACATACACACATACACACACACACACACACACACACACACACACACACATCATACATACACATATACAGAATTTTTTAAAGAAACGAAATATACCATGTTTACAAATGTTCAACAGGTGTAAATTTACTTAAGATAATCAATTGTTAAAAAATAATAACCTATCGGGACCAGAGAGATGGCTCAGCAGATAACAGTACTGGCTTCTCTTGCAGAAGACCTGGGTTCTGTTCCCAGAACCCACATGGTAGCTAACCACCATCTGTAACTCCTGTTCCAGGAGATTTGACAACTTCTTCTAACACTCACAGGCACTGCGTGCATGTGGTACCCCAGGGAGAATACTTACACACATAAAAATAAAAACATAAATTCATAATAACAGCCTATCAGAAGGAATGAACGAATAAGCAGAAAAGACAGCAACCCCAAATAGATCTAGAACCATTGTTTAACGTGATACCCACTAGCTGGGGGAAGGTAGCTTCAGATAGTTTCACAGATGGGTTTGAAAAACATGCACATAAGAGC
This sequence comes from Nannospalax galili, assembly GCF_000622305.1. Taxonomy (NCBI): domain Eukaryota; kingdom Metazoa; phylum Chordata; class Mammalia; order Rodentia; family Spalacidae; genus Nannospalax; species Nannospalax galili. The sequence continues at coordinate 8,325,077 of NW_008358101.1, forward strand.
CAAAATTCTGAAACACATACTGCCAAGATATTAAAAAAGCATTCTCTCTCTCTCTCTCTCTCTCTCTCTCTCTCTCTCTCTCTCTCTCTCTCTCTCGCCTGCTAGATCATAATCTAATCTTACATTGTTATGTTTGGACAGTATAGATGCCTACTTCCTTAGGCATCAAAGAAATGCAAATTAAAACAGTTCTTTCACCATCATATTGGAGAAATTTCACATATTTCCATTTTTACTTATCCTTTAATATTAATTTTTAATATTTTATTTTTATTATTTTAATTTTATGTGTGTGAACATATTGCTTGCATGTCTGTAAGTGCATCCGTTTGGGCAGTGCCCATGGAGATCAGATGAAGGCATCAAGTCCCCTGGAACTGGAGTTACTGACAGTTGTTTAGCCAACTTGTGGGTGCTGGGAGCTGAACCCAGGTCCTCTGCAGGAACAGTCAGTGCTCTTAACTCCTAAGCCATCTCTCCAACCCCTCACATTTTTAAACCAATATTAGTGAGTGTGGGAAGCAGAAAGACCTCCCTGTTAATAATGCATATGGGTACAGCCTTTCTGAAGGACATTTAGCATATACATGGACGTTTTCAATAGCCATACAATTAAATCCATACACTTCAACTCCTTGAACTGAATGTTCAAGAAATTATTGACCACATCTTTGACAATTGCCAAAATTTTTTTTCATTACAGTTCTAATTGTAGCAATGTAAATAGCCTATATTTTCTTCAACAGAAGTCTGGTTAAGTAGGTATAAACTTGCCCATGCTTGCTATCCCAACTTCTTGCTATATAAATAGGTCCAAACAATCAATAAAATGAAAATGTATTGTCATGATTAATGCTAGGTAGATAGTATTTATTAGTCTGATGTAATAGTCAAAAAATATTACTGGTGGGTTTCCCTTAATAATGAGAATTCAGATAATTACAACTAGGTATATAGTGGGAAAAAAAGCAAGAAAACATCAGCGAACTAGTGTCCTGTGAACACTTTAATGTTGTAGTTATTAATTTTTTTCAACCGATTTGCAAGTCTCTAAAGATGGATTAGGAAACTAATAAGATGGCTCAGTGGTAAAGGCACTGGCTGCCAAGCCTAGGACCTGAGGTCAATGCCTGGGACTCATAGTCTGGAAACAGAGAACCAGTTCTCTCCTCTGCATGTGCCCCATGTGAGGGCACACACACACACACACACGATTAAATAAATATTATAAAAATTAAAGATCAATTAAGATCAGAAGAATAAAAAGAAATCTTCCAAAACTTGATTTAGAAACTGGGAAATGAAAGTCAAGTTGAAAGGGAATCTACATGGCAGCTTTCAATCATAAGCATCAAGAAAACACTTAAGAGCTGTTTGTGAAACTCAGCTTCTCTTCAGTGTCTCATAACTGCACAGAAGGTGACACATTCTGCTTTGCCTCCACTTGCAGGTGATATACAGATTGGAATGGAGGATAAAAAGGGCCAGTTAGAAGTTGAAGTTATCAGAGCACGAAGCCTCACCCAGAAACCTGGTTCCAAGTCTACACCTGGTAAGAAAAAGTATTGTTGAGTTTGGGCAAGACTCTATTTTCTAATTATTTATTTATTTTGATTTCATATATTTTGCCTATATGTATCAAAGTGCACCTGTGTGTGCAATGCCTGCTGAGACCAGAAGAGGGCATCAGAGTCTCTGAAACTGGAGTTAAAGAGAGTTGTTAGCCACCTTGTGGGTGCTGGGAACTAAACCCAAGTGTCCTCTGAAAGAACAACCAGTGCTCTTAACCACTGAGCCATCTCTCCAGCCCCAGGGCAAGACTCTCAAATATGGAAAAACTTGAAAATTTTATTGCATTTGGGTTTATTCTACATCTCAGCCAAAGGGTGAGAAAAATGAGACGTAGGTTTTTTTGCATAATTATTTTGATGAAAAGTACTAGTAAAAATGTCATATTTTAAAAATTATAATCATAACTATATCTTGGCTTGTGTCTGTTATTTTATTTCTATACACTTAAAAGAAAAAAAAAATGAGGTTTAAAATGTAAACCTGCATTGCAGTGCTAGCCATGAACCAAATAAGTCAAAATCTTTAGAATACTTTCTGTAAGCATTTACTAGAAATGAAGAAAGTAGCTGTAATGGCAGTATGTGGGTTTTAGGAGTAGAGTGTTTTAATTTTATTTCATAGAATTTGTGCAAATTTCATATAATATGGCTTGACATATTTAGATCCCCCTCCAATGTACAGCCATCTTATAGCCCCCACCACATTTCATGTACTCTGTCATGCATGTTAAGGCCTATCGAGTCAAAAGGAGTACAATTTTTTGAGCAGTGGAAAGGCCTGTAGCAGATCAGGAAACTTTTAATAACAATCTCGAATTCCCAGAGAATCATTCTCAGATAAAAATGAAGTTCATTCAAACAATAAATTCTTCCATGTCTATCCACCTTTGTTTAGCTCCCTATGTCAAAGTGTATCTTTTGGAAAATGGGGCCTGTATTGCAAAGAAGAAGACAAGAATTGCACGGAAAACTCTTGATCCTTTGTATCAACAGTCCCTGGTTTTTGATGAAAGTCCACAGGGTAAAGTTCTTCAGGTCAGTTACGGTTTGTGTGACATTTTACATGATAATATCTGTTAGCTGCACTGAAGGTACAGATAGATATCAAGAGAATGAAACTCAGTGAAGCCCCAAATTTTTATATCCTTCAATAGAAAAATAACAGGTGGTTAATTTACAACAAAATAATGTATATTAGCAATATCTGATGTACTTAATGGAAAGCAAATTGAAGATCTTTCTCCTTTCCTTCCTTATTTCTATTCTCTCCAAAGTATGTACCTTTTATTTATCATCTTTTCCCTCTTCCTGATACATAGATGAACTGATGATATATATGTATGATTGAATGATTGATTGATTGATAGAGATACGTGCATACATATATACATATGCAATAGGTAGTAGACAAGTGATAGATACACAGATAATAAATGATGGATGGATGGGTGATTGATCATTACTATGTACCAGAAATGATCTATAAAGTGGAAGAATGGAGATAAAGAGTGTAGTGACCAGCACCTAGTTGAATGCCAGGTGCATTAGTAGGTGCTTACATACAATTACTTCTTTGAAAATTTGTGACTATTATATGAAATAAATACTAATATTCCCAAGTTAAATATTCTTAGGATCACAGAAATTAAGTAATTGGTCAATGTAACTCAGTGCATTGAAAGGACAGGATTCACCAGCTTTACTGTGTAAAGACGGTGAATGATTCCTTAGTGAACCTTTATAGATGGCTTCAGGATTAGAACAGAGAACCTGGTACTATGTAATGGAAGGCTTATTTGACACCAGTGGAATTAACTCAGACCATAGCTCACTGACTTACTAATTATCTGACCAAAACAGATTGTCAAGCATTTCTTCAGAAGATACCAACTTACAATTGCTTTTCAACTTGCCCATTCACAAACAAGTCTATAGTATAAAAGAAATCTGAATTCTCTTTCTGTTTGCACACTCCATTGAAAATGCAAGCCATGAACCATGCAAGGTTGCTTATTTGCCCTCCTCGATTCACTAATTTTAGTTTTTATCTCTATAGACTTTCATATTCCTTATGCAGAAGTTATACAAGGACAGTGCTGATTTATATATGAGTTATATATTTATATATGATATATATATTTATCTAAGCATAGATTAGATAGAGATATTTCCTTAACCTGACTTATTTAGAGGATATTCCTCGAAAATTACTGTGGATTGTCTCTCAGCCCCTTAACACTGGTAACATTTATGCTTTTTCCTTTTCTTAGTTTTATTTATTTATTCATTTATTCATTTATTGCTTTTCTTTACTGATTCCCATTTTTACAGAACAGGAGCTTTGAGCCCCACAAGTATGAAAAAAAAGATAAGGTTGACTAATGTTGCATTTCTCTGTCTGCAGGTGATTGTCTGGGGAGATTATGGAAGAATGGACCACAAATGTTTTATGGGTGTGGCTCAAATCTTGTTGGAAGAACTTGATCTGTCCAGCATGGTGATTGGATGGTACAAATTGTTTCCACCATCATCACTGGTAGATCCCACACTCACTCCCCTGACACGCCGGGCTTCCCAATCATCTCTGGAAAGTTCCACTGGGCCTCCTTGCATTCGATCATAGTGAACTCATGCCAGAGTCATTCCAAGCAAACTCTACCTTTCAGGATAATGATCTGAACCAGATATTTCATGATCAAAAGCATTGTTGGAGACAATCAACTTGTGTTTTTCCTGTAGTTGTTTCTCAATAATATGTCCCAACTGTTGTTTAAAACATGACTTCATATGACAGAACAAGGCAATATATCAAATTACATAAGAATCAATGTGCTAGTGAGAGTCACTGATGCTTCTAACAAATAGGAAAAGAAGAAACCTCAAGTTCACACACCACACACGCGCACACACACACACACACACACACACACACACACCAAATTGAACAAACTGGAAACTCTCACTCTGTGAAAAGTTATGTTTTACATGTTTCTACACAGACGACAAGCAGTGTTATTCCCCTGGCTTTGAGGTTTGTTCTTTTGTTTACTTTGGTTATTTGTGGGTTCTTTGCTGTTTGTTTTGGTTTTTCTCTCAAGTCTCTGTTTCTCCGTCTTCACCGTATTTGTTGTTTCTACTGTTTTGTTTTTATTGCTTTGTCAGAACAGAATTAATGATGTTAACAGAGACCCTTCTTTCTTTTTCCAAATGCACCAAAAAAGGGCTGAAGCTGTCTCTGTAGCATTTCCCCCAAAGTATTCAACAGCTAGGCTAGGTGAGGCCAGTGTTGTGTTTTGCTGGCTTTCAGTTTATAGTTCTTCAGAGTCTTATATGTGGAAACCCAAAAGGCAAAAATTACCTTCCAAACTAGCAGTCACAGAATCAGTTTTTAGATGAAGAGCATATCTGTTTGCATTACAGAAAATTCATTTATGTTTTCCATTGTTTTGCATGGAAGACTTTCAAGTCAATCTGCAACTAATGCTGGGGATGAAAGTTAACCACAAAATTGTGCTTCAGAAACCCTCCTTGCAATGCCTTTTACTTCCTGATATCAAAAGAAAATATGCTTATGTGTATTAACCATACTATGGACTTCCCAAAATGGTGACTAAGAGTGGATTTGAGCCTAAGACACTTTCAGCTATGCCCAGGCTTCTCAGCCATGCCTCAGTATAGACACCTCCATCTGCCCTGGAAAGAGCATGGTGTGAGCTGTTTAATATTCCACTGGAAATTCCAGTTGAAATATTCTGCACTAAACAAATGTTTTTATTGAATTTTAGTTTACATTTCTTTAAGGTCAATGCAAGCACAAAGCTTGGTTTTTTAATGCACAATATCTTACTTTTTTGAAAGAAAAGATAATACAGAGTCAATTTCAATTTGCATTTTCTTTGTTTGAGTTTTTCCTTGGCCTTGAATTTCTCTTGTGACATTCTGTGTATGTGCTACAAACTGCAGATACGGCAGGTGCATAAATACATTCTCCCTCCTTTTATGAGTCATTCAACTTTTGTGATTACACATATAGAGCAGCATGACTTGGAACTGTTCGAAGCTGCATGCACATTTTGTAAAAAAAAAAAAAAAAAAAAAAAAAAAAAAAAAAAAAAAAAAAGAAAAAAAGCAAAGAGAGACAAAAGGTTATTTAATAATGTATGTTAGCTCCACATAGGCTAGCCTGTATGTCGCATGTGCTTGTACAGTTTGCTTGTTAATTACTATACTGAAATAACCAAGAAATCTAAGCCATCCATTTTTGTTATAGACATTTTGCAGGTTTTAGCTAGACTCAAGTCTGTGGGTCTGGGGTGAAATGTCTATAGATGGACTTTATTTTTTACCCTCTGGAAAACATTATGTAGTACGGACCAAATTCCTTCTAATAATATTTTGGTGTAGATTCCTCCTGTGGGGCTGTAACACACGTAGACACTGTGTACACACTAGGTTTTAATCCATAGACATACTGCCTGCACCAAGTGAATTATTTACTATTATTTACACATGTCAGAATTATCTGCCCATCATTCCACAGGGCACAGATTGACCACTGCTCACCATGCTGAGCAGGAAGAACTGAAGCATTGGTGCACTTCTACTAGATTCCGTTCTGTCTTAGTGGCCAACGATCAACTGATTATAATTGGGTAGTATCTTTCTATTTTGACCACTTGTCTTAACACTCCCCTGTGCTTTTAAATGAACTTCCAACTCATGTATGTAAACATGTTTAATAAAATTTACTTTTCATGTCAGTTGGTAGCCATCTGTGTTCTATGTTTTGCCAGATTTCCACTGTAGGTTCTTTGGTGCAAAATGGGAGCCAGGTGATGGGAAAGGGAGGCTGGGGTTTGCTGTCTGCTGTGTGCATTTTATTGACTTGTCACTACACTATATATGTCTTAACTTACGGCCCAAAAGGTTCTTTGCATCCATACCAGTTTTCATTTTGTCAGCCTGTCTTAAGCGAGCACATGACTATACTTCTGAAAAGTGGCATTATTAAAACAATAAATCTTAGTAAGAATCAAATGAAGGTTGTTTTTCTGATGCTGTTTGAATGTGATAATAAAAGAGACAACGCTGTTGTCCAGTTGACAAATCATTTCAAGTTATGTGACATATCAAAGTGTAAATGTTAATTCCTGCGGCTCTGATCATAGTATCCTGATCTTTCAGTCTTTTCCTTCTTGTCTTAGGCTAACTTGAAAGAAACAGACTCTGCATTTACTTAAAGTCATCAAAATAACACATCTTCAAAATGCATAGATAAGTCTCTCCACTTAGAGCTTTTTAAATTTCATGAGTCTGTTATTTTTCTAAAGTTGGTTTGTATATTTCATAATCCATGAAACACATAAGTACTAACTATATTGTCACATAGTGAAATAATTATTGAGCTCTAGTCTTAACACTCTAATGGCTTTTAGCTTTTTGTAGACCACACTGGCTTTAACTTAATAAAGACAAATAAATACAGCTATATCAATATCACATCGGGCTACCAAAGCAACTTAAGGCATGATTCCACTAGTTCTTCATAGTATCAAAACGTTGGACTGGTATTTGCTTACTGAGTAATCCGGTTGATTGGTTTACAGATTTATGTGTTATGCTGGTTTGAGAGGAGGCTTGTATGGAAGTGTGCATTGAAGACCACCAACCAGACAACTCCATGGGGAACAGCAATTTATTTGAGAGCAAACAGAGGCATCTCGGGGAGCAGAGAAACAGCAACCAGCAGGGGAAGTCAGATAGCTTTTATAGGCAGTTAGGTGCTTAGGTAGCTCCGTGACGCAGGGTGAACAATTTAGCTTGGGATTGGTTAGTCTCCCAATATGCAGAAGGACTTTCCTGGGGTACGTTCAAACTTGCCATTTTAGAATCATGGTAGCTGTGCCACCATTTTAGGAGCCTGCCAGAAACCTAACAAGGCTAAAGCTCTGTTCAGTTCTCTCTACAGCATTGTCAGAGGGAAACTGTTTCACAAAATAACTTTGAGAATATGTATGACTGGGTGAGGGCAGGGGACAAGTCTGCCACTGAAATGATAGGCAACTGCAAATAGCTTTAGAATTCTTTGTCTAGACTGGAAGAGAAAATAAATCTTTCTCCTCAAAATGGGACTTTGGAGTCTATAGTAATGGAAAAGAAAAGCACTTTTTCTGGTATTTCATGGTTTCTTGCAGAGTTGAGCCATTTATTTCTTGAGATTTCAGCCTACTACACATGGTTTGAACAAATTAAGCCCATGTTAATTATGACTTAGATACTCAGTAATTGGAATATAAAAATCAAAAAGAAATTGACCCTGCTTTAAAAAAAAAAAAGCTTCCTGTCTATTAAATGAAGTTATGAATGAATTTCTTCCGAGATGGAAAATCTCCCCTGATGGTTAGGTAAATGAAAAGGTGAATCAAGTATGTGCTATAAACCGTACAAACAGGAGACCACCTGGATGCCACAGGTCAAAACTGGACACACATTTTCATTTTATTAAAATGAAAATGAAGAGATAATGGGAAATTGATAAATATGATATTTTGAAAACATTATTGAAGATTTAGGTCCATGTCCTTAGCTGAGAAGGGTTTTCTTGAGCTGTTGTTAAAATGGAAAAAAAAAAAAAACGAAGTAATTTCTGTGTTCAAATAAAAAATGATTAGGAGATGGCTCAGCAGTTAAGAGTACTGGCTGCTTTAGCAGAGGACCTGAGTTATCTTTCCAGCACACACATGGCAACTACAAACAAAATCCAGTTCCAAGGGAGCTGACACCCTCTTCTGACCTTCAAGGGCATTGCACAACACGGATACACCTACATACATACAGGCAAAACACTCATACACATAAAAATCAATCAAAAGAGCATTTTAAAGAGAACTGAATAATGAATTCAGATCATATCTGGCATATAAAAGGGACCCCATAATGATGTTTAATTTTCACAAACATCCTGTAAGTACTGTTATTTTCCATGTTTGATATGTCAGGCTCTGCAGCATTACAGGTGAAGATACTGCTGACTGGGAACAGAGATCAGGTGATATAGTTGTTAGTCACTTAGTTAGTGTCTTGTGCTGGCTGCTGACATGTGACCTAGATCTGCCTTTTGATAGGAGGGAAAGAACAAAAAGCCAGTTCATTCTGCTTTAAGGGAACTCCTGCCCAGCTTAATCTCCCACTTGTTGCTTCAAGGACTCTGCAGGTAGTATGGGGGTGGGGCAAATAAGAGTAAGAGCCCCATTCTAAGGCTTTTCCTTCCAACTCTGTGTCCTTCTCTGACTGTGATCAACATTTGAATCTATGGCTCTCAGGAACAGTATGAATAAATAATGTACATAAACCAAATCTTTCCCTAGCTACATTATAGACCTATCCTTGGTTTTAAATTTAAGCTGACTTTTGAGTACCCTTGTCTGATTTGTTTCTAATCCAGCAATGCCCTTATAAGTTCTTCATCAGTCATAAATCTACATCTTGAAGTTGAATTCATCATCCTAGAACCCTAGGCCTATAGAGCTTTTAAGTTCCTTACAGAACCTACAATATAAGTATTGCTATCCATAAAAGATTTTAGTGTTCAGACTTTGTACAGTGCACCATCTCCTCAGAGAGGTTCAGGAGTCATGATTACCATTCACAGCATACTATACTGTACCTCCATCCCGAGAAGGAGCCCTTCAAAGGAAACAAATAGTACATCCTCACATTTCTGAAGGGTGAACAAAGGCTAATGAGTATCACAGCTACAGTGAGCCCAGTTTAATAAAACAAATACTACTAGATATAAAGTGACAGATTAAGTACAACACAATAATAGTGGGTAATTTCAGTACCAACTCGTGTCATTTGACAGATCATCAAGACAAAAAAGAAAATAAACAGAAACATTGAAATCAAATGGCATCATAGATCAAACAGACTTAACAAACATTTGCAGAACATTCTGCTCAAACACTTGAGAATACACATTCATCTAGCAGCCCATGGAACTTACTCAAAAATAGATCACATACTCTAACAAAATTCAAGCTTTGAAAACAGAAAAATTTAAATAACCCCTTGTACTTTATCTGATACAGTGAAGGCAGTCATAAGAGGGAAATATATAGTTCTGAGTGCATAAATTAAAAAATCATAGAGCTCTCAAATAAATCATCTAATGATGTACTTGAAAGCCTTGGGAAAGCAACAACAAACCAAACCTAAAAGCAACATTTGGGGAGAAATAATGAAGATCATGGTAGATATTAATGAAATAAAAACCCAAGAAAAGGTAAGGAAAAGTTAGTTCTTTAAAAGTTAAAGAAGATTGATAAAACCCTTAGAGAAGACCCAAATTAAAAAAATTAGAGATGAAAAGAGAGAGAGAAATTGTGACAGTTACCATTGAAATACAGGAAATTTATGCCATATATTAAAAAACATTGAATTGTAAAATGCTATATTAGGAAAAAGGAATGAATGGATTTCTGCATGAATACAACCTATCAACGTTAATCCAAGATAAGATAATTTAAGCAGATCTATAGCAAACAATGAAACTGAAGCAGTAATAAAGTTTCCTAACTTAAAAAACCCAGCTCCTCTGTCAGGCAACATGTACCTTCTGGTGTAAAGCGGCATAACTGTCATGAGAGTAACCAACCACTTTTTGATTGGATATAAGGCCAGGAGGGAATTCATACCTGGTACCTAGGTATGAATTCATACCTAGTCAAAAGCCCATGGCTGGAGAGTTCTTAGGTCCTCGGAGAAACCTATTACTGTTGTTTTGATTAATGAACATATCCAACTGCTTCTAAATATTTATGTTATACCCATAGAGGTTGATGCTTCTTTCAACTTTGGTTACAGAAGCTTCTTGTTGAAGTGGGAAGCAGTGAATACAGAGTATTGGAACCAGTCAAAGTGCTGAGAATAAATCACTGTTTAGTTCTCAGCACTAAATGGTACAGTTCTGTCACCCCTCCCTGAGGTTCAGGGAACATCATGGAAAGAATGCAAGAGCTAGAGGGTAAGAAGAATGCTATGAAATCCTATCTTCTAGATAAGACATAGCCATTTCACTCATGAGCTCATAGCAGCTAAGATTACCTGAACCAGACCTGCTCAAGAGCAAGCCAAGCAACATACAGTATGGAAGAGGAGACTGTAAGGCTCCACCCCTAGCTAGGGATATTTATAACCAATGGCTGCTGGGGAAGAGGAAGCCATTTTAATCACTTTTTGGTTCCGTTGTGTTTGATTTTCAATATTTTTATTAATTCTTTGAGAACTTCATGCAGTGTATTTTGATTATGTTTCAGCTCACACAACTCCTCCCAGCCCTCCTACACCCCTCTACCTACCAAACTTTGTGCCCACCCCCCATCAAGTCAAATCTGTGCTACCCAAATACTCTTGGGTATGGAACCTGCCTTGGATTGTGGTCAGCCTACCAAGGGTCACACCCCTCAAGAAAATTGACTCTTCCCCAGAAACAATTAAATGCCCATAATCCCTTAGCAAGAGGTGGGGATTTGTACCTAATTACCCCACCCACGACAGGATTTGCGTAGCTTGAGCTTGAACATGTCTTGTACACACTGTCACTATTGCTACAAGTTTACATGTGCAGCTGCCCTCCTCTCTGTAAAACACTGCTTCCTTGAAGTCTTCCAAGAAGTTCACTGACCTGTGTGGAGAAAACTGTGATATAGATGTCCTATTTAAGTTTGAGCACTCTACAGTTTCTTATTCTCTACTAATGGGCCGGTTATGGGTTTCTGGGTTAATTGCCTTATACTGCAAGAAGAGGTTTTTCTGTTAAGGGCAGAGAGGTGTACTAACCTTGAATATAGCAATAAGTCATTAGGAGTCATTTTAGTACTATATCCATTTAGTAGTATATTCGCAGCATATTCTCCTCTAAGGCCCATGACCTATCTAGCTGCATGTTCTTAGTGCTAATATCAGTGCCAAATATGGGTTCTTGGAACAGTCCTTAAATACAGAGGATGGAGGGTTGCTCCCATAATATTCATGCCACTGTCACACTAGTTGTCGTATCTTTTCAGGCCAGTAATTATTGTAGCTCTCAGGGTTCACAGTTGGGTAAGACTGATGACTACATTTCACCTCCCATAGCTTGCCAGCACTATGATAGCTAATCAGAGCTGGAGAGATGGCTCAGCAGTTAAGAACACTGACTGTTCTTGCTGAAGATCTGGGTTCAGGTCCCAGCACCCACATGGCAGCTAACAATTGTCTGTAACTCCAGGTCCAGGGGATCTGACAGTCTCTTCTGTCTTCTGCAGGCATTGCAGGACACAGGTGCACTTACCTACATACATGCAATACACACATACACATAAAAATAATAAAAAATAATAAATGAGTAAATAAAAAAGAAAGCTAATCAGTACAGACGAAGCTTTCAGGCCAATACCCACTTGATTTCTTCTTGTTCTATGACTCAAGTACATATTGTTTTCAGCAACAGGCACTTACTGGCAGGCCCTGGAGGATAAACAAGAATAATGGCTATAGCATGTAATATTTGGGGGGGGTCTATGGGAGCCCACTGACCAATAACTCAAAGAGATGTAACCCATTCCTGACACTAGGGATTTTTAAATCATTTTTTTGAAAATTTCGTATAATATATTTTGATTGTATTTAGATCGCCTCCCCTGTCAACACACTCCCTTACTACCCCTGCCCAAATTCATGCACTCTGATATATGTCTGATGGGGGCATTTCTCATCTAAACCACCACAGAGGGACTTCATGGAAGGGGAGAGAGAATGCAGTGACATAAAGGGGAAGGGGGATAAGGGAATAGGAATGCTTAAATGGCTTGGCAGATAGGAGGGTAGCAGGGAGAGGAAGAGATGGGGAGGGATGACTAACATGAAAGGCCTTTTGGAGAAGTTATATGGAAACCTACTATTGAAGACACTTCTTAAAATAAATACATATGCAGCCAGGCATGGTGGCACATGCCTTTTATCCTAGCACTTAGGAGGCAGAGATAGGTAGATAGCTTAGATCGAGGCTAGCCTAGTCTGCATAGTGAGTGACATAGTGAGTAACTTCTTGGTGCTACAAGAAGACCCTTTCTCAAAAAGACCCCCACCAAAAAAGAGTTTAAATGGGGTTCCCCTGTAATGGGGGGATAAAGCCACTACCAGACCCTACAGGCTAGCAAATAAAAATCCCAATGCCAGGAATGGACTCCCTCTTTTCAAGTTGTCAACAAGTTGTGTTTCCAAAGACCCTCAAGCAATACTGTCTATTACCATTGCTCTTGGTTATCCACCAGAACTTGATGATAAGTTCCTATCACTGAAGACACTATGTACAGAGATCATAGAATAAATATGGAGAAATCAAGCTAGTGCTGATCTCAAAGCTTCACTTCCACTGCCTAGCTTTCACAGTGTTGTAGTGTTGTAAACTGCTAAGCATGATACCAGAAGAGAAAAGTAATAATCAGTCTTACCCATCTGTGAACGCTTTGATTTATAATAATGACTGGCCTGGCAAGATATGCCCACTGGTGCAATAATGGCATTAAAGTTATGGGAGTAGCAAACCACTTTCTAACTGGATTGTAGGCCCACTTCACAGGATAGATACCATACCTGGCAGTGTTATCAGGACCAAGAACCTGTGGCTAGACACAGGCCAGACATAGGCCAGAGAGTAGCACGTATAGCATTAAACCAACTCCTAATGACCATAAATTAGTGCCCCTCTCAACCCTCATCACAGAAGCTTCTTTTTAAGCAGGTTGTGACTAACACAAAGACTCACAACTGGTCAATGTATAGAGAATAAGACCATGGAGTGCTCAGTCCTAAATGAGACATCTATAATATAGCCCTCCCTAAAGGTGCAGGGAGTATCACTGAAGAGGAAGCAAAAAGATTGTAGGAGCTGTGAGTTCATATGAGTAACTACTCAGCTGTCTGGAAAAAACTGTTTCTTTGTAGTCACCTACCACCTCTGGCTTGTATAGTCTTTCTGCCTCCTCTCCCACAATGATCCCTGAGCCTTTGGAGGCAAAAGTTAGAAATAGGTGTTCAATTAAGGGATAATCTATCTGTAGTCTCTTATTCTCTGCACATTGGTCAGTTGTGGGTCTCTGTGATAATCATCAACTGATGCATAAGGAAGCTTATCTCTTGAAAGTTGAGAGATGTATTAATCTATGTCTATCACAATAAGTTGTTGGGAGTTCCTTTAATACTATATCTATTCAGCAGATCAATAGTACTAGGCTTTCTCTTATTATGGCTTATTTCCTGTCTAGACAGATTCCTAGGCCTGATATCAATGTCAGTTATAGGCTGCATCTTATGAAGCAGATCTAAAATCCAAGTTGAAAGTGATTGGTTACTCCCATAATATTAATGCCACCATTGCACCAGAGGTCATAACTTGCCAGGCCAGTTGTGATTGAAGCACATAGGATTCACCATTGGTTAAGGTCAATGATTTTTTTCTTTCCGTAGCATGAATAACAACTTCCAGCACTATGAATGCCAGCTGCTAGAGATGAGACTTTGAGGTCAGTACAAGCTTGGTTTCTCCTTGTTTCCTCTATGGCTCATCTATGTGGTATCTTCAGCAATAGTGCCTGACCAAGAGCAGGGGCAATGACCAGTATTGTTTGAGGGTCTATGAGACCCCTGATCCATAGCTTCTAAAGAAGGAGTCCATCCTTGGCATTGAGCTTTATACACTTCTAGTAGGGCTAGTAGGGGCAACAGCTGTTATAAGGTAACTCTTAAAAGGTAACGTTGAAACCGCATTTAATTTTATGTCTTATAGAGTTTATAATGAGTAAACGATTATATAAGCATAATAATTCATCTGTAAACCTAGAAATGTACAGCCAATTTTGAAAGAGATGTACCCTAGCTCAGAAAAATGTTATTGAATAGGTTAATGCTGTTGTAATGAAATGCTTCTTTTAATTAAAAAAAAAAGGCCAGCTTGGTCTACATAGTGAGTTCCAGGCCCGCTAGGGCTACAACTAAAAAAAAAAAAAACAGCATGAAACAAAACAAAACAAAAAAGGTATACCTTATTATAAGGTAACTCCTTTAAATCTTTTCTAACGTCTATGTATGTCTACTTATGAAGCTTCTATAGTGATAAGTTTCTACATGGTTTCTTCTAAAGGTCTTTAGTATTTGTTTATTTGTTATCCCTCCCTATACTCCCTCATCTGCCCTGCCCTCCCATTCTCCACCCAAATTAACCACTACTCACTCTGTTATCCTTTTCTCCCTTATATCATTGTATTCTATCTCTCCACCCATGAAGGCCCCCACACACATGCACCTTGGCCATTTGTTTCCTGACTTCTCTGGATTTTCCAATTGAAATATGGATACCTAAGAATTCAGAGCTAACATCCAGCTATGAGAGAGAACATGTGATGTTTGTCTTTATAGGTCTGGGTTACCTCACTCAAGAAGATTGTTTCCAGTTTCATTTACCTGTGAACTTCACAATTTTGTTTTGTTCAAATGAATAATACTCCATTGTATAAATGTACAACATTTTCATTATCCATTCATTTGATGGACATTTAGGTTGCTTCCATTTACTGGATTTTGTGAAAAGGGCAGCAAATGAATATGGCAGATCAATTTTGAGTGTTTTGAGGAATCTCCACATTGCTTTCCATAGTGGCTGAACCAGTTTGTACTAATACCTGCAGTGGATAAAAGTTCCCCTTTCTCTACATGTTCATCAGCATTTGTCATTCTGAGCGGGGTAAAACAAAATTACAAAGTGGTTTTAATTTGCTTCCCCATAGTGAGTAAAGATGTTGAACATTTTCTCAAGTATTTCTCAGCCACTTATTTGCATTTCATCTTTTTAGAATTTCTTGTTCATCCTTGCTCCATATTTTAATTTTTTATGTTTAGTATTTGAGTTCTTTGTATATTCTAGATATTAATCCTCTGTCAGAGGTGTAGCTAGTAGGTTGCCTCTTCACTTGAGTGTTGGCCTTCGCTATACAGAAACGTTTTATTTTTATGAGGTCCCATTTGTCAATTGCTGAACTTAGAGGCTACTCTACAGGAGTCCTGTTCAGAAAGTCCTTTTGTGTACCTATAAGGACTACGATATAAGTAGTAGAATAATCTGACCACAAAGGAATACTTTTTCCTCCTAATTTCTCTTCTATTCAAGATATCACATGCTATGTTGAGGTCCTTGATCCATTTGAAGTTGAGTTTTATGCACGATGAGAGATAGGGATCTAGATTCATTTGTCTACATGCAGCTAGCTATTTAATTAGAGCAGCACAATTTGTTGAACATGCTGTTTTTGCCCCAGTGTGTATTTTTGATCCCGTTGTAAAAAAAATCAGGTGGCTGTAAATGCGTGGACTCAGTTTGAGTCCTTATATCTAGCAATTTGTCTGTTTCTTTTAGATTTTCCATTGTGGTGGGATATAGATTTTAAAGATTTTATGACTTTCTGAATTCCCTCAAGCTCTACTGTAATGCTTCACTTTTCATCTCTGAGATTGGTAATTGAGTTCCTTTCTTTATTTTGGTTAATTTGATGAAAAGTTTTTTAATTTTACTAATCTTTTCAAAGAACTACTTCCTCATTTAATAATTCTTTGAATTCTTTTCTTCAGTTCTGTTTCATTAATATCAGACTGGAGTCTATTATCTCTACCCATCTACTCTTCTTAGGTTTTATTGGTTCTTCATTTCCCAAAGCCTTCAGCTGCATCAATAATTTATTTATATAAGATGTTTCTAATTTTCTGGTGTAGGCACTTACTGCTATAAAATTTCCTCTTAGAGCATCCTTCATTGTATCCCATAGATTTTTGGTATGTTGTGTTTTCACTTTAATTCAGTTCTGGAAATTTTTGTTTCCATTTTCTCCCATGGTCTAATTTTCATTCAGCAGTATGCTGTTTAACTTGCACTAAATTGTGTACTTTCTCCAATTTTGTTGTTTTTGATATCTAGCTTTATTCCTATGTGGTCAGGTAGAATGCAGGATGTTATTTCAATTTTCTTAAATTTGTGTGAACTTGCTTTGTTCCTAATATGTCATCAATTTTAGTAAAAGTTCCATGGGCTGCTGAGAAGAAATTGTACTCTTTGGTGATTGGGTGGAATGTCCTGTAGATATCTCTTAGGTCCATTTAGTTTATGATGACAATTAACTGCAGGTTTTCTCTATTTAGTTTTTGTCTGGATGATCTGCCTTTTGGTAACTCTGGGGTAGTAAAGAACCCACTAATACTATGTTGGAGTCAATGTGTGATTTTTAGATCTCATGGTTTCTTTTAGGAAATTGGAAGCCCCTGTGTGTGGTGCATACAGGTTTAAGACTGTAGTGTCATCTTGGTCTGTTTTTCCTTTATGAATAAGAAATGACCCTCCCTATCTCTTCTGACTAGATTTAGTTTGAAGTCTATTTTGTCAGATATTAGAATAGCTACTGCTTTCTATTCCAATCACTTAGTCTGTGTCTTTTTACTGGCAGGTTGGTACCACTAATATTAAGGGTTATTATTGACCAATGTTTATTAATTCCTTGTGTTTGTGTTCTAATCTTGTTTTCTTAGACTCATTTTGGTTGACTGTTTTAGAATTGTTTCTTTATTCATTGTGCCCTCTTGAGAGTGTTTCAGATTGAAATATTGTATTGAATATTCTCTATAGAACTCGTTTCATGGACACTAATTCCTTAAGTTTGCTTTAAACAATGAAAGAATTTTCTTTCTCCTTCGATTACAATGGATAGTTTTTCTGGGCATAGTAGTCTGGGCTGGAATCTGCCTTCTTTTGGTTTTACTTTATTTTTGGCTTTTCTTCAGTGACTCTATTTATTGAATTCTAATTTTATGTTTGGAATTGTTTTGGTTATTTCATTCAACTGTGTTTTCAAGGTCTTCATTCAGTCTTTTTACACATCCTCTTTTAGTTCCTCAAGCATATTTATAATTGCTACATTGAAATTACTGTCTTGTGCTTCCCCTAGGTTACGATTTTCAGGAAACATTATGATGGGGGTGCTAATTCATGGAAGAGATATCTCTTGCTTGTTCATGTCTGGACTTATGCGGTGGTGTTTCTTGGTATGGGCAGGTGATCTCCTCTTTGTTGAATGTGTATTTGAATATTTACTGTTTCCCCAACTTGTTAGGTTATGTCCCAGCTGAGTAGTGCTTGGTGTTCAGTTTGGGGGCCACTTTATGTTGATGTGCAAATGGGGTATAAGAAGTGATCTCAGTTCATCTAGATATATGTGCAACTTTTGAGTTAAGGTTCCAGGAATGACTCCACATGGTCCTGTATCAGCAGGCAGGGCTGAGTGGATGCTAGGTGAACAGGTTGACTGAGAGGTTAGGCTGGGGAGCTCACAGTCCTGGGGTGCACCAGGATCCTAAAGACTCAGGCAGGTCTGAAAACTGAGATGAAGGAGGGAACTAACTGCAGCAAGTTTGGAGGAAGTTCTAGCTCCAACCATTTACCTTCAAATTCCATAATGTCATTTTTTAACTGCTGAATAATATTACACTGTGTAAATGGACTAAATTTTCCTTATCCATTCATGAGTTGATGGAAAAGAAGACTGTTTTCAGTTCCTGGCTATTGTGACTAGAGCAGCAGTGAACCTGGATGAGTAGGTATTTTTGTAGTAGGATATAGACCCCTATAGAGTAGCATAAAGATGTCAAAGAGTCGTATAGCTAGACCTTGTGGTAGATCTGAGGAACTTTCACAATAATTTCTACAGTGGCTGTATCAGTTTGCATTCATCAGGAGTAAGTGTTCCCTTTGCCCCACATACAGTGTTGGCAGTAATTTTTTTTTCTTAGTCCTTCCTATTGAGGTAAGATGAAATCTCAAAGTAGATTTAGCTCACATTTCCCTGATAAGTAAGAATCTTAAACATTTGAAAAACTGTTTCTCAGTTATTTGTACTTCATCTTTTGAGAAATTTGGTGAACTGTCCACTCCTACTCTGACTCTACCTCATCTTGCTGTGATGTTGGTACATAATACCTCTAGAGTAAGCAAAACCTGTTGCCCTGCCTCACTGGCTTGGTATTTGGGTCCAATTTGAGTGTCAGGGAGTAAATGATGACATAAACAGAGGCCTCTATGTGATCGTATCTTCCCTTTCTGTAGATATATATTGCTCTGTCAACATTGTCTTTGAATGACAGATACATGGAGCAAACATGAACCCAATCTCAGCCTATGACAGATATCTATACCCATGATAAAAACTTCTGTCAAGACTATTGATTTGGAGGCTTTTTTAAAAATAAAGTATCATTACAGGAAACATACTGCACCATCCTTCTTTGAGTTCCTCTTCATCAGCAATCTCTCTGTAGCTATTGAGTTAGGTATAACATGTTTTAAGACACAGAGTGTGGAGTAATCCATTACTTTGTTCGTTCCACACAATTATGAAATATTCCTGTTTTGTTTTTTAGCTCTCCTCCTCCCATTTTTTAACAATACTTGGACTTCAGTTACCATCTTCATCTTAATCAGTAACACAGCAAATTCTCCAAATAATATGTTTAAGCTCCAAAACAAGCTTGTAGGGCATGTCCCAGTGATCCAACATCTCAAGTAAAACAATGATTAAAAATCCATTAATCATATAAACCCAAAGTAATTTTATTTCAGTAACACACCATCATTTTCCAAGTTTCAAAAATGAATCATGGGCCACATAACAGCATTTTTGTTAAAAATGGTTTTCAGGGGCTGGAGAGATGACTCAGCAGTTAAAGGCACTGGTTGCTCTTGCAGAAGACCCAGGTTTTATTCCCAGCACCCACATGGCAGCTAACAACCATCTGTAACTCCAGTTCCAGGGGATCAGACACCCTCCTCTTACCTCCACAGGCATTGCACAACATGGGTCCACCTACCTACAGACAGGCAGTCCACTCATGTGCATAAAATAAAAATAATAAATAATAAAATATTAATAATGGCCTTGATATATGATAATGTGAACTGTCTATCTCAATGTGGAGTAGTCTGTGCACCTAGGTTTGTATAAGTGCACTCTATGTTTATAATTAAATACATCTCAATCATTAAATCACACATGGCTGTGTTTGATTTACTCTTGAAAATTGATTATGAAGCTAATGAGAGCATAATTAAGGAAAGTCGTAGGGAACAGAGAACTTTGAAGGCCAGTTTATGCTTAGACAACATAGAGTTGATATGGACAGTAGGTATGGGTCAAGATTGCTAATGCTAGATATCAGGGTACTATGAGTCAGCACAAGCCTTAGATGATGATGGATGTCTGGGAAACCCCAAAGTAAACAGGTGATATAACCTGCTATATAATGATTTTTGACAGTATGCTACTTTTGTTGGGGTAAGAGCCTTTGCCTCCACCAGCTTATGTGTCTGTGTGTGTCTGTTTGTAGGCACGTGTGCTTACCTCAAAGTGGTCTGTATGCCAATCTGCCTGTGTGTCTGTGCCTACCTGAATGTGGCTCAAATGCACTGGCATGTCCCAGGGTTTTCCCCATGGCTTCCTGCCTAGAGGTCTGTGCTGTGGCCTTTACATGGAATCAACGAAGTATATTTTATCTGTCTGCAACTCCTCACGGTCACTCAACCTCCCAGCCTCCTGTGACTCTCCTCTTTTCTTAGCACCTGAGTTTGGACCTCAGAAAAGCCAACCAGCAACTAGGTGAAGGTGGCTTCCAGTCCTACCTTATTTATTCAACAGTCTTTTTGAGTAATCAAACACACAACTGCAAAGGAAAAGAAAAGTTTCCATGCCCAGAAACTAGAAGATCCTGCAGGTTAGCCTGAGTTAGGGAATGCTGTGTTTATACTCTGAATGTATTCTGAAAGCTAAAATCTTGTTTGAGACATATAGAATAGAGGGGACATTTCATCCAAAGGAAACCTATGCTAAAGGCTGAGGCAGGAGATGAATGGCACACTAAGCCCTTAAGGGAGGCCACTCACTAAGATAAATAAGTCATAAAAGAGGCAGGGAATGGTTACACTTTAACTTCTCTGAAAAAATCTATGGAGTTGATATGCCTTTTCACATACTTAGTACTCAATGTCTCTTGCTAAACATAGTAGTTGGGACAGGATAACCACTAAATAGAATAGGACCCCAAATATATAATTATGTTATTAAGGCACAACATAAATTTCTTTTTTTCCTAACTATTGCAAAGATGAGAGGATGAACAGGAAGTTCTCTTCTATATAATATTTGCTATCAGGCTGACTAGAGCTCAGGAATCAGCAGTGCAAGACTTTTAGGCTTCTTATAAATTAACCCCATCACAGCCATGTAGAACAGGACAGGATAATGGAGGGTACGTTCAGGAGATGTTTATGGGCCAGGCCTAACGTGACCTACATTTCTTCCAGGTATATTCATCTCCTGGAATTCAGTCACACCAACTTCCTTAGCTTCAAGAGAATATGGAAATAACCAGAAACATGCACAGATTTGGGTGGGAATTAGTCATCTCATTTCCAGAGAATAAATGAATAAACAGTAAACTAGGATCTAGGGAAGCTCACTCTGAGTAGAATGGTGTGAATACCCAGGCTGTGTGATAGTTAATCTTCATTAGCCACCTGAAAGGTTTTAGAATCACCTAGGAGACACACCTGTGTAAGGATATTCCCAGAGAGGTTAACTGAGGAGGGAAGATGTACCCTAAACATAAGTGACAGCATCCTATGAGCTGGGGTTGCAGACTGAACAAAGTAGAAAAAGAAAAACTGAGCAGGGTACCAGTATCTGCCACTTTCTGTTTCTTGGCTGTGGTGCAGTGTGGCCTGCTGCTTCATGTGCCTAGCTCCACTAGGGGCAACTCTCTCTACTGTGTCTTCCATTCCATGAGACAATGTCTTCCTCCCTTAAGTTGCTTCTCAACTTTTATTTTGTCACAGCAATGAGTAAAGTCCCCAAGACATAGACATAGCCAAAAGAACCCTGTGTCCTGCCTTTGTTTCTGGGGTCTATCTCCTTAGAGGAGCACCCCAGTGAAACCAGTTATGCTTTCCCAGTCATTCATAATTTCTGATTCATTTGATTCAATTGGTAAATTGATGCCCCGAGAACAATGCTTGAAGAATTAATTTCTTTTCCTGGAACATTCCTGGTAAAGGCCTCTCAAAGTATGTTCTAAAGAACTATGGAATGATTTTCAGGCTTGTCTGTAGTAACGATGGAAGAGCTAGAATAGGAAACAAGCAGATGGGCCCCAAAAATCTTCACTTTTGAGAGCACTAACCATAATTCTGAGCTTTAATAGGCCTAGCAATTGTATTGGGGTCTGCAGAATGGAGATGTTGGTGGGAGTCAAGCAGATAGATTCTACTAAGTGGAAAGTTAGCTGGCGACTGAGAACAATTATTTTAATTTTTAAATTATTTTTATTTTGTGTGTATGAGTGTATTGCTTGCATGTATCTAAATGCACCTGTGTCGTGCAATGCTCACAGAGGTCAGAAGGCAGCATTGGATCCCCTAGAACTGGAGTTATGGACAGTTGTCAGCTGCCATGTTGCAACTCAAATTCAGGTACTTTGTAAGAGCTTCCAGGGCTCTTAACCACTAAGCCATCTCTCCAGCCCCAGAGAAAAATTATATGACTCAGAGGCATATGCACCCTTTTCCTGAAAAAATTCAGTGACCAGAATCCTAGATGATAGAGAATTAAAAAAATCAAGGAAGCTCACCGACCTCTGCTTCCGTGGGCCTGCACCACCTGCCACAGGCCTCTCTCGTACCTACAGGCCTCTCTCAGGGGTAAGTCCATTGTGCTCTTCCATCTTTGACTCCCCCAGCCTCATTGACCCTCCCATCTCCCAAGCTGGTCTCTCCTAGTTTGGGTCCTGTTCCATTCCTCGTCTGGGACCCCAGACACCTAGAGAGCCAATACTGCTTCTTGATCCTCTTCATCCAGACCAACTTAGTGCCTTATCTGGGCCCCAGGAGCACTGCTTCTGGGCCTGGCCCCACCCTCCTCCCTCTTCTTCCCTGGGCCTGTACCACCTGCCAGCCTCTTTCTGGGACCTGGGGGCTGACCTTTCCTCTTCCTGATCCTTTGCATCCAGACCAGCACAGCTCCTCAATGCAGTTCCCAGGAGTCCTTGGGGCCTTGTCTCACCCCATCTGCCTTTGCATCTCTGGGTGGCACGGCCACCAGCTGCCCTAGACCAGCATCTTTCCTGAGCCAGGCTCCCAGGCCAGTCCAACCCTCAAATTTCTGAGGCCAAAATCTTTCCTGGAGGGATTCAGAGCTTAGGAGAAAGCTTGTAAACATCCGACCCTCATCTGAGTTGGGCCTCTGTGGGAACTCCTGAAGACAAATGCAATCCAGCCACTCCAATATAAAATCAAAAGAGAGAACCAGAAGCTTACATGAACCAGCTTTTCATGCCCAAAAAGTAAACCACAAAGACACATTAAGTTCACAAAAAGAAGCAGACATAAACTTGAAGGCCTGAGTCTCACAAAAGAATCAGAAACTACAAAAGAAATACACACCAAAATCACAGAGAACACAATAATAACATGAAAAACTCAAATAATATATCCCCACCAAGTACCAACAGTCTTGTAGAGAAGTACAATGAGAACCCCCTAGAGATAACACAGGACATGGATTTCAAAAGAACAATTATAAACATGATAAAAGAATTCAGTGAATTTAAAGAACACACAAAGAAATCAAAGAACTGAAAGAAGAAAGGGACAATCTTCTGAACGAATTCAGAATAGAGTTAGAAATACTAAAGAATGATCAGGCTGAAAGGAAGGAAGTGAAATACTCAGCCAATTAGAAACGAAAGGAGAAAGCCTCACCAATAGCATGAATGAAATGGAAAACAGAATATCAAGACTGGAAGATAAAGTAGATGATTTAGACCATTCAAGCAAAGATTATGAAAAATTTAAGAAAACACGAGATTGAAATATGCAGGAACTGTGTGACATCAAAAAGACCAAACTTACAAACATAGACATACAGGAAGAAGAAGAATCTCAGAATAATGGTATGTACCAGATTAACAGACTTCTAGAAGAAAATTTCCCAAAATTAAAGAAAGACTTGTCCACACAAATACAAGAAGCATATAGAACACCAAACAGACAGGACGAGAAAAGAAACTCTCCACGGCACATCATAGTAAAAACACTACATGTACAAAACAAAGAGACAATTCTGAA
>NW_008358101.1:8349129-8350469 GCF_000622305.1 Nannospalax galili
GAATTCATGTCCACAAAACCAGCCCTTCAGAGAGTTCTGGAAGCAATACAAAGAGCTGAAGAAAGGAATGACTATACTCAAGGGGTTGCAGAAAGAAATTCAATGAAGGTATAACTGTGGAAATTACAGCTTATATCAAGAATGTAAACAGAAATAAAAATGACAGGACTCAATACTCATCTTTGATTAATAACTTTAAATATTAATGGACTGAACTCCCCAGTCAAAAGACACAGACTAGGTGAATGGATTAAGAACCAAAATCCATCTTTTTGTTGTCTGCAAGAAACTCATCTTACTTTCAAGGACAGATACTATCTCAAAGTGAAAGGATGGAAAAAAAATATATCAAGCAAATGGCACTAAGAAAAAAGCAGGCATAGCAATTCTAATATCTGACAAAATAGACTTTAAACTAAAGCAAATCAGAAGAGGCAAAGAGGGCCACTTCATTTTGATAAAAGGAACAATGAATCAAGAAGATATTACAATCATGAACATATATTCACCAAACTCTGGTGCACCCAACTTCATAAAATCAATACTACAGGACTTTAAGACCAAGATTAAGCACAACTCATTAATAGTAGGGGACTTCAATGCCCCACTGTCTCCATTAGATAGGTCAACAGGGTAGAGAGTTAACAGAGAGATGTCTGAATTAAACAATACCAAATATCAAATGGACTTAACAGACATCTACTGAGTAGTCCACCCAAGCACCCCATGGAACCTTCTGCAAAATCGACCATATACTGGGGCACAAAAAATAGAAAAAGTTTGAAATAATTCCATGCATTCTATCAGACCACAATGCAATAAAACTTACAATCAACACCCAAAGAAGCCCTAATCACCACATGAACACATGGAGATTAAACAACACACTCCTGAATGATGAATGGGTCAAAAGAGAAATTAGGACAGAAATAAAAGTGTTACAGGAATTAAATGAAAAGAACAATACAATATGACAAAACCTCTGGGACACTGAAAGCAGTCCTTAGAGGGAAGTTTATAGCTCTATGTGCCTACATCAAAAAATCGGAAAGAACACAAATAAATGACTTAATATTGCAACTCAACACATTTGAAAAGAAACAGCAAACAAAACCCAAACACAGCAGACAAGAAGAAATAAAAAAATTAGAGCAGAAATTAATGAAATTTAAACAAAGAAAACAATACAAAGAATCAACAACTCTGAGAGCTGGTTCTTTGAAAAGATAAACAAGATTGACAGACCGCTAGCCCAGTTTGCCAAAAGAAAGAAAGAGTACCTCCAAATCAACAAAATCAAAGATGAAAGGGGAAATATCACAACAAACACCAGAAAGACA
>NW_008358101.1:8351317-8352477 GCF_000622305.1 Nannospalax galili
AGAAACGATCAATACTATCAACAAAGTGGCAGGCTACAAAATCAATTTACAAAAATCATTAGCCTTTCTATATGCCAATAACAAGCAATCAAAGAAAGAGCACATGGAAACACTCCCTTCACAATAGCTGAAGAAAATATCTCAGAATAAACTTGACCAAAGACATTAAAGAGCTCTGCAATGAAAAATTTAAATCTTTAAAGGAAGAAATTGAGGAAGACCTCAGAAGAGCGAAAGTCCTCCCATGCTCATGGATTGGAAGAATTAATATTGTGAAAATGACCATCCTACCAAAAGTCATATTTAGATTCAATGCAATGCCAATCAAAATCCCCATGACATTTTTCACAGAATTGGAAAAAACTATCCTAAGATTCATATAGAAGCACAAAAGACCTCAGTTAGCCAAAACAACCTTGAGCACTAAGGGCAATGCCAGGGGGATTAGTATACCAGATTTGAAGCTGTATTACAGAGCTATAGTCATAAAAACAACACGGTACTGGCACAAAAAGAGACAGGTAGATCAATGGAACACAATAGAAGACCCAAATATGAGCATATGCAATTTCAACCACCTGATACTTGACAAAGGTCCCAAGAATGTTCACTGGAGGAAAGACAGCATGTTCAGCAAATGGTGCTGGCAAAACTGGATCTCCACCTGTAGAAGAATGAAACTAAACCCTATCTTTCACCTTGCACAAAAGTTAACTCCAAATGGATCAAAGACCTCAATGTGAAGCCAAGCCTGAAACAATGAAACTATTAGAAGAAAATATTGGGAAAAACCTACAAGACATAGGCGTAGGAAAGTATTTTCTAAACTGGACATCAATTGCTCAGGAAACAAGGGCAAGAATTAACAAATGGGACCTCATTAAACTAAAAAGCTTCTGTACATCAAAGGAGACAACCAAGGAAGCAAACAGAAAACCAACAGAATGGGAGAAAATCTTCACCAGTGACACATCCGACAGAGATTTAATAAGCAGAATATATAATGAATTCAAGAAACAGAGAACCAAGACAAGAAAGCAACCCAATTAAAAGATGGGCTAAGAGCTTAAAAGACAGTTCTCAAAAGATGAAGTAAAGATGGCTATGAAACATTTTAAAAGATTCAACATCAGTAATAATTAGGGAAATGCAAATTAAAA
>NW_008358101.1:8352653-8352950 GCF_000622305.1 Nannospalax galili
TACAAATGAACCTACCATTTGACCCAGTTATACCACTCCTTGGCATATACCCAAAGAACTCATCCAATTGCAGAGACACTTGTACATCCATGTTTGTTGCTGCTCTTTTCACAATAGCTAAGAGATGGAAGCAACCTAAGTGTCCCTCAATTGATGAGTGGATAAATAAAGTGTGGTTCATTTATAGAATGGCATTTTGCTCAGCAGTTAAGAAAGATGAAATCATGATATTTGCAGGTAAATGGATGGAACTAGAATCTGTTATACTAAGTGAAGTAACACAATCTCAGAAAAAAA
>NW_008358101.1:8353395-8373581 GCF_000622305.1 Nannospalax galili
AATATATGTCTAGGTAAGGTTTATCTGAGAACAACTGGTCTTTGCCCAAGATTTATTTACATGACACACAATAACTAAAAATACCAGACTGGTGGAACTAACCTTCTTGGGTGTTTAACAGACATACTTTGAGGCCTATAATAATTTGGTCAGAGGGACACAAAGGACACTTTTGGCTCCTAGCACTCCTAGGTTGACTAGTTCCAGGGAACTATGAGCATCTCTCAAAATGTCCTATAATGGTGGTGGGTCACTTGTCCTCTTGATCAAGGAGGGCAGGGAGACCCCACCAGATGTACTTGAACCAGTGTCCAGTCTAGAAAGAGGAGGGTCAACACAGAGGAATCATTTCCTCCATGCTTCCAAGCGAAGCCAATCATGGTCGAGCAGGACCTTTGACTTATCTTCACATAGGCAGAACTGGTAAAAGAAAGGAGCCGGGTGCTCCTCCCAAGCCCATGTGACCCCTGAGGAACAGATCCTCAAACGACCTTAAAAGTAAAAATAAATTTGTTTTTCTGGTCCAACTCTATGGCCTTAAACACCCAAAAGGAAAGTATAACCAAAGATTAAATGGGTTAACATAATTTCATAAGAGTCCATATGTATAGCTAAAGGCTACATAACAAGAAACAATGCCAGACAGGCGATACCTTCTTTTGAGTTGTTGGCCAGGGTGACCAAAGGGATTCCCAGATAGTAACCCAGCATAAAACTTGGAAAATGAACAGCAAACCCCTGTCTTATCCAAAGGAATATTGACAACTGATTACTGTTAGATGAGGAACAGTTGACCCTCCTAAAACAAAGATCTCTAGATAGGCTGACTAGATTCACCAGAAGGGCAAGTAGTGGGGAATGGCTGGGGGTGCTGACAACACAGCAGACAGTAGCAGGGATATCAGAGTATAAGGGCTTTAGTTGGTGAAGGGAGACTGTGGGAGGGTGCTATCTGAGAAGTGGGTATAAAAATAAATAAATTAAAAAACATTTAAAAAATAATAAATCTTCAAAGCATAAAAATTTTTTCCTTAATAATTGGTGGATGTGAAAAACATTACCACTGAAATCTACCTGATGACTTTATATCCATGCTCAGATGCCAAGGAGCTCAGAAAGTAACCAACTATGACTAGCAATAATCAGATACACAGAGATTAGAAATGCATGTGCATTTTAGTGTTAATTGTATTGAAAATGAATTTTTCTGTATGAAACTGTGTATATTAATAGTGAAATGGAGATCTTTTTTAAAGTTTAAATCCTCATTTAATTTTATGTCTTATAGGGTTTATACTGAGAGCAATATTGTATAACTGTATTAATTCAATTGTAAACCTGAAAATTTACAGCCAATTTTGAAGGAGATGCATCTTAGCTTTGGAAATTGTTATTGAATATGTCAATGCTGTTGTAATGAAATCCTTCTTCTGACTCTGTGGTTATTAAATAAATAATTAAAAAAATCAAGGAAACGTCTCATCAGTTGATGATTAGGTAGCCGCTCGTCTCCAGAGGTAACAGAAAGTCCAGAGGCAGGCTGGGTATCACACTTTGACCCTCTTCATCTTCCTGCCTTAGAAGACTGTCTGCTGCTTATCACTGAAGTATGGAATGAGGAGAGAGCAAAAGTCAAATTAGAAATTATACTAGTGTGTTCTCATCTTTCAGGCAGACAGTTATTTGTGAATTTCTGCTGTTCTATTAGCAGTTATACTGTACTGTTGTTCTCTATATTTCAATAAACAACAACAGCACACACACACACACACACACACACACACACACACACACAAAACTGCTCCGTCATTCTCATTCTCTCATACCAGCTAAATGACAACAGCTCAACATTAGAAATAAGGACTTCAGTCTCAATGCAGGCCCTCTGTTGGTGAGAACAAGGTTAAAAAAACAGGTAAGTGTTGTGACTCTTGTGGGCCATGGGATGGCAGCAGTACTTCGTGTAGCTCAGTTAGCTATCTGAGGGGCAATATTAGGTCAGAAATCTTAAGTGAGGATAATTTACAGCTAGGATTCACTAAGCCTGAAGATTAATGGCAAACTGGAGAAAATAGATCTTTCATTAGATAAAATTACTTGATTTGGAGTTTAAAAGTTTCATGATTTTAAATGTATCCAAATCTTTTTCGTTCTTTTCTCAGTTAAGAAATCTTTAGAAAGTCTTATTTTGTTGAATGAATTCTGAATTTCGACTCACCTTCCTTAAGGCCACAGCACATGTGCATTCCTCAAATTAACCCATGCAGCGAATCTCTACCATTTCATTTATTTAATAGGAGGTTGTTCTGATCTCAGGATCAACATAGAAGCGGATGTACCCATGCCACACGACAGAGGTGAAGCTTCAGCAACACTGAGAGAAGAGGGAAGACTTCAAAGCTAGGCCATGTTAAATATTGGGACGTTTCTGAGGAGTCGTGTACTGGTTTCCTAGACCTACCGTCACAAATTACCACAATGTCAGTGAAATAAAACAGCAACTACTAACATTTTAAAGTTCTGGAGTTTGGAAACCCCACATCAAGGTATCAGAAGGACTGAATTCCCTTCAAGGGCTACAGGGAAGAACCTCCATCTCTTATCCAGCCTCTGTTGTTCCAGACCATTCCTGCCTTGTGGTAGTGTAGTTCTAGTCTATGCGACAAACTTCCCTTGCCTTCCTGGGGCATAATTTCTTAGAAGAGCCTTAGCGTTTGGGTCTGACCTAATCAGAATGACCTCATCTCAGGATTCTTAGCTGTTTAAAAAGTCCTTTCTATGATCACATATCATGGTTGGCATTGGTTGTCACCTTGACATACCTGGGAAGAAGGAACCTCAAGAGGGGAATTTCCTATATTGGATTGGCCTGTGAGCTTGTCTGTGGGGGCATTTTCTTGATCACTGAGTGATCTGAGCCCAGCCCAGATGCCCAGCCCACTGTGGGTGGTGCCACTCCTGGCCAGGTGGTCCTGACTTGTATAAGAAAGCAGGTTAAGCACAGAGCAAGCTAGTTAAGATCTGTGCCTCTGTGGTCTTTGCTTCAGTTCCTGGCTCCAGGTTCCTCCCCTGAGTTTCTGTCTGACTTCCCTCAAAAAGGACTGTCATTTGGAAGTGTACAATGTGATAAACCTTTTCTTCCCCAAGTTGGTTTGGGTCAGTATTTTACACAGCAAGAAAGGAACAAACTATAACATTCATACTGTCACATTCCAGGTAGACTTGTAGTTGTGGCAAATGACACCATCCCACCAAGTTCAGGTGTAGGCAAATTATTCCCTGACATTTCCCTATTCTTATTATCATCATTGAATGTCAGTCATTCTGGAAAGAAGCCAGTCCATAACAGCCAAAGTGGCAACGTTCCCTTACTCTGAAAGTGGGAGTTTCTGAGGTTGTATCATTGATAAGGAAATCCTTACTTCCAAGTGTTCAGGTCAAAGGACTAGACTAAAAATGTTCCCATGAACACGTTTGTGAGTTTATGAAATAGCTTCTTGTTTGTGTTATTAAAAACTGTGTATTCTAATTGTATGTAAATGCTATAATGATAACAGAAATATATTAGTTTTTAAGATTTATTTTTATTTTTAATTATGTTTATGCATGTGTGTCTGAGTCTGGGTATATGCATGCAAATAAAGTGCCAAAGAGGCCAGAAGAGGATATTAGATCCCCTAGAACTTAAGTTAAAGGTGATTGTGAGTCAGCTAATACGGCTACTTGGAGCCAAACTCAGGTCCTCTATGTCCACTTAACCATTAAGTTGTCACTCCAGTCCTGGGTTAGTCTTATTGTGAACAAGTATTAAAAAATGAATTTGAAAAAAATTTGAAAAAAAATTGAATTTGGAATCTCATTAGTATATCATTGGACAGGAAAAGAAACATACTAATATTGTCTACCCTACATGGGCCAAAGAAAAACATATAAAAGTGCTTTGAAATATATAAAACCGTATGAAAATGGAACATGTCCTTCTCTTTCCCAATCAAATAAGCAGCAAATATAGATACAAGTGTATATGCAAATTCAGAAGATGAGGAAGGGTCCCTACCTCAAAGTCTAGTCATTTGACCTGAGCACAAGCAGCAGTATGACATGGGAGCTTGTCAGAGACGCAGAACCTCAGGTCTCACCCAAGACTGTATCAGAATCACTGTTGAACACCATCCTCAGGTGATGTATATGGACATTAACCTTGGAGAAGCTCTTGTCTAAATGTTCCTTGTTAGCAAGTTCTAAATGTGAATTCTCAGTACTTTTCTTATTATTAGCATCTCCTTAGAAGCACCCTAGATATGAATACTGATTGGCTTAGGGAAAGAACAGTGACTCTGATCTCTTCTTTGTTGATCCTTAGCAAGCAAAGCCCTATAGCAGCACCCAGCGTGGACACTAACCATATTTAGCTTTGATGACCAGAAGATCAATGGGGCTGCAGTGGTTGAGAAATCTACAAAATTCTGTGACCTTGATTCCAGCCCTTTAGTCTAATATTTTCAGTGGTAACTCTAAGGAGTAACTGCAAAGGTGAGTCAGGGACACTGGTTTTAAAAAAATAATAAAATAAGTAAAGGAACTGGGGAAAAAAGAAAGATTAAAGAAAAGAAACAAGCAGGAAACAAGCCCAGTGGAGAATCTTTGGTATTCCTCCCTCACTTCTGATTCCTTACAGAAACAGTGTGAATAATGATAACAATTCATCTCAATAAGGTTAGACCTGTGATGGGAAAGCATCCCTGCTTTGCGGTACCCAGAAGAAAGGTGCACTACAAACACAATGACAGCCTCTGGGCTGGAATTTGAACAGGAGGGAACCTCCTATTTAAAAGAGGAGAGTGCCTGACAGAGCAGCAGGGTTTTACACAGCTCCATTGTGGGTCGGTGAGCTTTCTGGCAGGGCCATGGTTGCCAAGGAAACTGCTGCAGGAGAGACTGGGATTGTTTGGATTCTTGGTTGGTTGGTGAAGCTGAAAGCAGAATCTCACATGAAAGAGACAGTTTTAGTGGCCAAGGTAAAAGCAAATGATGATTACTAGAAGGGGTCATGTGTATCATCTCCCCAAGAGCTCATCTGGTGAACAAGCAGTAGCAAAGAGGGATGTAGCCTTCTCTGCATCAATAAACACGACTTATAGCATGAGCCTATTGCCCCATGAGGGACTGCTGCTTTACTTAGTTGGACACAGAAGTCTTACTATTTCTCTTGCAGCCAAACCAAAGAATGCAATGACTAGGTCAAGCTTTACCCCTTGCCTTATACTGGTCCAGGGCTCATTAAGGACCAGAAAGAAAGGTGGCCTTGTCATCTTCTCCACTAGAAGGGTGCAGGATTGGGATGTGCGTTCTATTTGCTTTGCTCATGGCACATCTGTGTTGACTGCTCTCCAGTGGAATTAGTTCTTCTTTGCTCCCTTAGAATGACATTCATGCCTTAATCATTATATCTTGTGTAATTATTTTAGGACTGTCTACTACTTTTTTTAAACAGCCAAATTTTCTAGAGATAAATAATTATATTTGTTTCTCTTTTGTTAGCGGCAGGCTGTAACTAAAATTCCTTCTGGGACATCCAAACCATGGGCGGCCCTCTCTTCCCTTGGTCCCTATGATAAATGAAGGTCCAGTTTCACTGAACTGCAGTCTGGGAAACCAGTGAGTTTACTGAACTTACTTATAGAGCAATGGGTGAGGGTTTACTTATAGGAGTGTGGGTGCTCCCTTCCAAAGGCTACACTGGAAAGTCTCCATGTGGATGTGGATCATGACTTCCCCATAGTTTCACAAAATGGCAAGAGAGCATCCCCTCAGCTTCCTCAGTTTATATACCCTTAGTCCTTCCCCCTCATCAGTTGGGAGGTTTGGCTGACTCTTCCTGCCCCTCCTTTCTTGCTGAGAGTAACTGTCAACAAGCTTAGCTGTGATGATCCTAGGCAAGAGAATGCAACCAATCTTGGGAAAACAGTCTGTCAATGGTCTCCCTGTCTGAGGACAGTCCGATGTAACACAGGCGCAGTGTCCGACAAGGCAGGTCCTCAGTAATTATTTGAGTAATTTGCTCTCCTATGGCGAAAGCTGAAAGTGGAAAACACAGCCAAGCACCAAAACCCTCCAAGAAGCAGAAACAACGTAATCATCTACTTGAAGACCTTTCCTAGTTACCAGTCATTTATATAATTAATGCATCTAATTTTCGTGTTTCTTCTGTCCCTATATGGTAAATGGTACTATTCACACTTACAGAAAAGAAACGGAACCCAAGAAAAGCTAAATGACTTAGAGAGATGTCACAACCAAGCCAGTATTTGCATGCAGGTTTACTGTATGCCTAGCAATGATTTTTACCTTTGTGTCAGTGTCTTAGAGACTTGTGATAGATAACATAGTGTAGTATGTGATAGATTACATATATTCATACATATGAATACTGTATGTCTGTGTAGTGTGCATACCTTCAGAGTGTGAAGTGCACAAATCTCTTATGGTGGTAAAACCATCCATGGTCTTTCACCATGGTTAGATTCCATGTTGGCTGCGATGCAGCTGGGACCTCCTGATATGTGTTCACAACGTCAATAAAATAGGTGAGTCAGGCCTAATAATGTCAGTATAATAGAAGAGTCAGGCCTGAATTCCAACATTATTAGAGTCTCAACATATGCTAAGTATTTAATGAATTGTTATACTATTTATTACCAATAACACCATGGTAATTATGAATGCTAGTTTTTGTTGTAACAATGGTGGTTTGGAAATATTTTTGTATGACTGAGTAACTAGGACCTCACACACACTAAGCAAGTACTTGTTAGCTGCCAAGTAGGTGCTGGGAATTGAACCTGGGTTCTCTGCAAGACCAGTCAGTTCTCTTAATTGCTGAACCATCTCTCTAGTCCCAGCCTCCAACTATTTTTTTTGTATGTCAATTATCTTCTTTTATTTAATATGAATTTATTTATTTATTTTTTTAATTAAAAGAAGCATTTCATTACAACAGCATTAACCTATTCAATAACATTTTTCTGAGCTAGGGTACATCTCTTTCAAAATTGGCTGTACATTTCTAGGTTTACAGATACCTCCAACTATTTTTTAAGGAAAAATTTTAAAAAAATTGAGAGGCTAGAGAGATGGCTCAGTGGTTAAGAGCACTGACTGCTCTTGCAGAGGACCTGGGTTCGATTTCCAGCACCCACATGGCAGTTATGAACCGTACTTAACTCCAGTTCCAGGGGAATCTGAAGCCCTCTTCTGACCTCCACAGCATTGCACAACATGGGCACACTCACACACATGCAGGCAATAAATACACTTGTACACACAAAATAAAAATAATAAATAAAATATTAAAAAGAAATTTGAGACAGTTTTGCTTCAAACTTTCTGCAATCCCCCTTCTTCAACCATCCATGTGCTGAGATTACAGGTGTACGTCACCAGGCCTGGCAGTGGCTGCTCAAATTTAAGCATCACTTAAGTATCATTTCAAAATCATTGCTTCTTTAAAATCCTAGTGAAGACAAAAAAAAATGTTATCCAGGGAAAGGGAGGCGTATTCTATTTGGTCAACTGATACTCTCATCACAAGCTGTCAGTCTATGGTAGAATTTGCAGAAGTCACTTGACATCTTTTCCATGTCTGCAAAAGAAAATAGTGAAAATGAAGATTAATTTGCATAAATGCCTTGAAAACTAAAAAGTATCATACAGATCATCCCCAACCCTGATGATTAACTAAAATTTATAGAAACAGTTTCATTAGTCTTCTCTATTTAATGTAGACAGGTTGGAATTATTTTCCTTCCCATAGCCCCTGCTGGCTTGTGGAGTCACTGAAATATTCATTCTTTCCACTAACCTTGTAGTTAAATAACAGTCTGTTCTAGTTTGCCCTCAATCACCATGACAAAACACTCTGACCAATACCAATTTGGGGAGGAAAGGGTTTATTTAGCTTACATCTCCTAGGTCACAGTTCATCACTGAGGGAGCTCAAGGTGGGAACTCAGAGATATTACAGGCACCACAGAGGAATGCTGCTTCCTGGCTTGGTCCCCTGGCCCATGCTCAGCTTGCTTTTTTATACAATACAGAACAACCTCCCCAGGGGTGACACTACCCACAGTGGGATGGGCCCTCCCACATCATTCAAAAATCAAGGAACTACCCCACAGGCATGGCCACAGGCCAGTCCAAAGGAGGCAATGCCCCAGCTGAGGCTTCTTCTATCCAGGTGTGTCAGGTTGATAACTAAAGGTATCCATCACACAGTTCTTTAAGGACATGGTCTATTCTTACTTGGTGACTTTCCTCATTCTGTAAATTCATTGCCACACACTCATCCAAATCTCCATAAGTAGACAATTTTCTATAACTGGAGAAACCAGCTACAAGTAACTGGATAGCCTGGGACTCACACTTTACTGATTACTCCATGATCACTACCTGCCAGAGGCCACAGAATGTGTCTATCAGGGACTACTGAGCCACGGATTCTAATTGAGAGAGTGGAGTCTTTTCCACAAGTCTCTGCTTCTATTTGCCATGAGCAGCTCAGTCCAAGGTCACATGACTGGTCAAAATGCTCCACCTACCACGGTTCTAGCTGTCATAAAGCCATGGTGTTGTATGTGCCACATCCAATGTTCATTTTAATTAGGTTTCTTGGTGACATTCACAGCACCCAGTTTAACTCTTAGTGCTCTTGGTGCAATGGTCTCCTGGTGTCTCCTCAACTGCCACTGTTCTAGAGACTGCCCATTTTCTTCCTGAAGTATTTGTGCTGTTTGTTCCCAAGTGTTCCTCTGTTGATGGGATCTATACAGAGATATTGCAGCTCAAATATTCATGCATTTGACTCAGGTTCATACAAACCTTACCTTTGGAGATGCCAGTTATGGAAATTACAGCTTTTCTTGAGTTTCTTGGTGCTTTTCCATAGACAATTCCAGAAAGACTGCAGGCACAGACAGTACAGCCTGATCACGTTCAGCGCTTGTCACACCCGGATTTCTACATTTGAATCAACAGGCTCATCTCCATCTCAGCTTAGTTTTTTTTAAAAAAAGCCACAGCCAGAGACAGAAATGCAGTTAAAGTATTATATTTAGCATTGCATATGCTTAGGTCAAAATCAGCCTTCCAAAATAGCAGTGCCAGAAATCCAGTTTCACTCCATAAATGTGATTGAACCTTAGAATGTTAAAATGGAAGGGGCTGTTTATTTTACAGAAGTAACCAAGCCTAGAATGACTAAAGGCCCTTAGCTCCTAGTTAGTGATAAAACCTGGACCCTAGCTCAGTTATTTAGCCCAGAACAACTGCCCTTGGAATCTTACTGTCTTTTGTTTTTGGTGTGTGCTTTAAGAGAAATAGGTAGTCCAGTCTGTTCACAGACATTATCTCACTTGATTTGCACACAGATTGTATTGATTTCTGCAAAACAATCTATTTAGTGAAATGGAAGCATCCTGAACACATTTCCAATTCCACATCCTCTGCCTCTGGAGTTCACGTCTCAACTGGAAAGGTCTCAATTTTTGATTCATTCTGGACATGTCAAAATGCCAGAAGTCACATCTTTATGTGCACAAGGTGGCTTTGCTCTTGTGTTCTTTACTTTGACAGACGCTCAGGGATTCGGAGTGACATGAGCAGACTCAATAAGAATTACTCAGTTACACATATACAAAGGAAACAAGACCAAAAAAAAAGTGCACATGAGAGAGATTTGTTTTGGAAGAAACTCAGTTGCTCATTCCTAGGTTCTGCTGACATTCAAAGGGATTAAGACAGAACGAAAGATGAGTGAGTAACACAGCAGGCTGCTCACCTCAGAGCGTGCAGTTCCTGTAGGTTGCTGCATTGCCAGAGGTGTGGAGGAGGAAGGGCAGGAAAAGCAGATCACAGGGAGTTCAACTACAGAACTGCACATGCCTGGGCTGATAGTGGTTAGGAGGTTTGCATTCCTCCCTGCCACAGTCTTGAGCAACACATTTGATTCCCCCAGAATCCCTTTTCTCACCTAACTCGTGGGGAGTTTAGACCACATCGGTAGTATTAAATATCACCATTATTATCACTATTAGTATTATGAAAACAATGATGATGAGTTGCAGAAGCAAAAGGCTTTGTTCTATAGAAATCAAAAGTTTAACCTGTGTTTTTGATGGAGTGACTTCAATATCAGGTGGGTGAGAACAGCGCTGTTGCAGGCCCTCCCCTCTCCATGTCCCTGGAACAGTACCTGCATATTCTTTTTGAGCAAGTCTGCACACAAACTGCTAATCTCTAAGGGTCTCTTTCTCACCTTCTTATTCACCCTTCCTGTCAGCCTGTCCTATGTGCTAAGTACTTTCTAACACGTCACCAGGAGAGAAAGGGAATCAGATGGCTCACCACAATCTCTGATCCCCAGAGTCAAAGTGAACATTGCCATCCAGATGGCAGTGTAAATACCCTGCACCAACCCTGCAGATGACTGCTTTAAGTGGCTTAAGACTCATGGCTGGCAGGTAGGACTTTAGACATAGTTCTGTGTTTGTGTGTATGTGAGCATGTGTTTGGGTACGAGTGTGCACAGGGAAGCCAGATGTCCACATCACGTGTTTGCCTCTATTCTTCTCCACCTTAATTTTTGGAACAGGGTCTCTCACTGAATCTAGATCTCACTGGTTTGGCTAGTCTGGCTATGTCGGCCTCCTCAGTACCAGGTTACAGGCAAGTGTAACCATATTCAGCTTTTTATATGAACGCAGAGAACTGGACTCAGCTCCTGCTGCTCCAATAGCACTCTATTAGGTAGAGCCAGTACCTCAGCTCAAAAAGAGTTGTTTTTTTTGTTTTTTGTTTTTTTTTAAATAGCCTTGATTGTTTCTTGGAATTTCTAAACAACCATTTGACTAAAGATTATTTCTTTTAGCAATGACAAAAATGTGAGATATATGTAAATTGACTTAAAATTCTGTTTATTAATACAAATGATGCAAAATATGTTTCCTCTCTTGCCATTAAAAGTACTGAGGCTTACAGCAGTTTCTGCAGTCTGTTTAGACAAGAACATTTGTTTGGGGCAATGGCATCTTCCCTCTGATCTTTTATTTTTATTTCAATTTTGTATACAAAATTGAAAAAAATGTCCATACAACAAAGGCTTTCCTGGATAGGAATGGGTACTGATTTATTTGGCAATGTGCATGTAAGATCACTTGAGGCTAATTACCTGCAGATATCTATCTCAATCCTTTTTCTATTACAGTCTGTATTTCTCCATCAGTATTGTGCATCTATAATGTGTGCTGTGTGTCACCTAAAATGTGATTTTTATTGATTCCTAAGAGATTTTACCAAACAATCAACAACATTATTTTTTAAAATATCTGCACATTTTCCTTGAAATGTCATGGATGACACTGTCTTAAAATGATCGAAAAACAAGAATTGCTAAGTGTAAACTCCCCGTTGTTTTGGAATTTTGGCTGAGGCTTCAAAGCTGCTAAGAAAGAGTATGAAATATCTATACATTCTAAAAGTAGAGGAGACATGAGATCAACTATGCAGTGTTTGCTAAAAGGTAATTGAAAGCACAGTTTGCTCACATTTATCCCAACACTTCATCTATGGTAATTATAGAAAGGGGAGATTGGCTGTGGGAAGTCTGGGGAGGCCAGAGAGCACGGCATCAAACGTTTTTGAATAAGAGAAAAGGGTGAGTTTTCTCCCAGACATTCCATAAGGAGATCTCATAGATAACCTGTCTTAGAGGGAAGGACTTGCTCAAGCTGCGGAGATCAACACAATCTCTAGAGATATTTGCAAACTGCAGAAATCTCTGAGCCCCTATGGGTTCCCAATTTTCACTGGCAATGTCACAACTAGCTGGAATGCACCTGACTCTCACTTGGAGAAATCTGAGAAATGCAGGCAGTCTGTAGATAGCCTCAAGCTTGGGAGAAAAGAGAGTACTCACAGTCTGAGGATGCCTACTCCTACTGTGGGTGTCCTTCTAGCAAAGAGCTGCATCAGAGTAATGGATCTTGAATAATGTTCACCTAGACTCTGCTTGTAGGGAGCTTCCTGGAAGCATCTTTGGCAAAAAGGTATTAGAGATATCCAGTTGTGGGGGTGGGGTTAGATGGGGTTGAGATGGATGGAAATGACCAACCAAAGATTGTACTACTTAGCATGATAATTAGGGCTGCAGAGACCCCAAGTAGGAGGAATCATATGGTAAGTCTAGGAAAGTGAGTGCACCAGAACTCATCATTTGCATTCTCCTACTTGCAAAAGAGTAAGATCACAACCTTTCCAGTCCCTTCCTTCTCTTCCCAGCTTTTAATCCAACCCCAATACAACCAGAAACAAGAGTGGGGATGGGGGCGAGTTGGGATATATGTGACATTGGAACAAAAGCTGATCATCCGAACTCATTTCCCACCTCTAGGTTCATTTATTGAGCCCGCATAAGGCTGACATTGGCAAAGAATGAGATGCATATGCTGGGTGAGAGCTACAGTCTTGCTGTTAGATGGGGCTATACTGTTCAGAAACATATGGTAGACTTCACACACTAAAATAGAATGATGTAACAAACTTCCTTGGCCTTATCACCCAGCACCAATGGCTGCAGTTTCTTTATACCCTCCTCACACCCTTCTATATAGTAAACTGAAGTAAGGATATGCATGACGGTTTTTAATTAAAGATGATTTTGATTACTTTATTTTCATGTTAATGAGTGCATGAATGTAAGTGCACTCGTGTCATGCAATGCTGGCAGAGGCCAGAAGAGGGCATCAGCTCCCCTGGAACTGCTGTTATGGGTGGCCACGAGTGCTGAAAATCAAACCCAGGTCCCCTGCAAGAGAAGTCAGTGATCTTAACCACTGAGCCATCTCTCCAGCCCCATGACTATCTTATTACCTACATGTAAGGACTCCAGTTTGATTTGACCACCAGAAGCTTTCAGGTCTCACTGCTCCCCCTTCCCCATTTTGTTCTACTCAGTAGCCAATAACAAAGCCTCCTGTGACTGTTCAGGTCCTTTGGGTTTTCTGGTGTCAATTATAGTCCTATTTTTAGTGCCTTTTATGGAGGAATCAGTCTGTGTTTGTATATTCAGGGGAATGGTGACTTATGTACACCCAGCAGGTAAGAAGAAGTACTCACATAATGGTACTCTCTGGGAAGAAGAAGGTGGGTGTCCAAGTTACTCTGAAATGACTTGAGCCAAGAGAGGAACAAGTGGTTGGGGGTTTTTACTGCAGTTAAAGGGTGAGGCTTGAGTGAGTTTATTGCAACTTGCTGAATACTCTATCTCCTCGACATAACCCCAGGGTGCCTGTGCTTCTGGGTCCTAAACTTCCTCCTGTCTAGAAAACTCCTCAGGCAGTATATGAACAGAGAGACAAAAGATGCTGCAGATAGCAGTTCCTCTCAGCCAACAGTGCTGTGCCAGAAGGCACAGGCCAAGAGCGGCCAAGAGCAGTGTGGCAATTTTCCCAGTATGGCTTTCACTGGGAACGCTGAATAGACACCATAAATTACAGCTCTTCATTTGAGTTTCTAGGAATATTTTTCTTCTCTGTTCCTAGTACGTGTTCTTTTTTACCAATAGATGTTAGAGGCCGGATCTGGTCCTTGGGAGAATTAACAGCAACTCTTCCAGCAACAGTGTTGAAGATCTACCCTTGGCATTGCAGCATTCAGCTGGGTACACTCACTGTTGTCAACTGCAAAGCTCTGGAATTAGCTCAGCATCCAAGGAACTATCCAGGCTTTCCCAGGTTTTGAATTGAAAACTGTGTTATTTAAAAAAAATTTATTATCCTTATTTTATGTGTATGACTATATTGCCTGCATGCGTGTAAGCCCACCCATGTTGTGCAATGCTCATGGAGGTCAGAAGAGGGCATTGGATCCCTTGAAGCTGTAGTTATGGATGGTTGTTAGTGGCCATGTGGGTATTGGGAATTAGACCAGGTTCCTCAGTCCTCTTAACTGCTGAACCATCTCTACAGCCCCATGAAGACCATAAAAACAAGACAAAACAAAACAAAAAACAGCTCTCCCCCTCCCCAGGAATAAGCTTAATGTACTAAATTTTATAGAGCCTGTAGCTATCATCTTTCCAATGGTGTCCTCTAGTCTAAGCTGTATCAGTTTCAACTAGTGACACCCCATGGTGATAGGGTTTGAAGAACCAGTGACACACACCTTTCCCTGCCAGACATAACATGCATTTTAGAGTTTAGTAGATTATTTTAAATGGATAACAATTTAACTTTTATCATGTACAGAAAGTATATTTTTGCTCACTTTATGGTTTTTGATACCAGAATTTACATTTTTTTACATTTTAAATTTATTGTGTGTGTGTGTGTTTATACATATGCACTTGTTAATGTAAGTGTATGTCCATGCCATAGAGTATATGTAGATGTCAGAAGTCAACTTGCAAGAGTCAGTTCTCTCTTTCTTTCATGTGTGTCTTCAGGATGAACTCAGGTATCAGGCTTGGCAACAGGCACCTTATCCACTGAGCCACCTCACTGGCCCCCAACTTGCATATTTTATGTGTACAACTAATTATTGTAGTGATAGGTATTTATGTTGTTTATCTTCTAACACTCTCTAGACATAGGTGTGATTTATATACAACCATTAAAGTGTCAGAGTCCTCCACACTTCATTTCTACCATTGAGTTTTATGCTCTTAATGATCACCCTTTCTTTTGAGTGGAAGAAGTTCCTTTAACAATTTTTGTTGCATTTTTGTGATTTTAATATACTCTAGTTTGATGACATTTGGATCTGCTCTCCTCTCCACATCTCCCCCACTGACCCCCACCCAATTTAATAAACTTTCCTATCTATCTATCTATCTATCTATCTATCTATCTATCTATCTATCTATCTATCTATCTATCTATCTATCTATCTATCTATCTATCTATCTATCTATCTATCTATCTATCTATCTATCTATCTATCTATCTATCTATCTATCTATCTATCTATCTATCTATCTATCTATCTATCTATCTATCTATCTATCTATCTATCTATCTATCTATCTATCTATCTATCTATCTATCTATTCTATCTACTATCATCTATCTATCATCTATCTAATATGGCCCATAGAATAAGATTTCTGTCTCCCAATGTCCTTCATTGTGGATCTATCCACTGGGCCCACCAAGAGTTGTAACCCTGTAAGACACTGTCTTTCCCCTCCAAGCAGCCTTTAACATTTTTTGTAGACATCGAGGCGATGAATTCCCCCAGCCTTTATTTGTATGTCTTCGTCTCTTCTTTATTTCTGAAGTAAAATTTTGGCAGGGAAAGTCTTCTTTTGGTAATTTTAAGCCTCAGCCCTTAGAATATATCATTCTTCCTCACTCCTGGCTTGCAAAGCTTCTGTTGAGAATTGTGCTGATATCCTTATGCACTTTCCCTCACGTGAGAAGGGTCTTTTGTCTCTTGTTGTTTTAAGGATTTTCTTTGTCTTTTCCTTAGGATAGTTTAATTACAATGTGCACTGTGGTCTT
Organism: Nannospalax galili; assembly: GCF_000622305.1. Taxonomy (NCBI): domain Eukaryota; kingdom Metazoa; phylum Chordata; class Mammalia; order Rodentia; family Spalacidae; genus Nannospalax; species Nannospalax galili. Next base: position 8,368,950 of record NW_008358101.1, read on the forward strand.
CTTTGGGTTGATCTCGCTTGGTATTCTTTGTGTCTCATGAATCTGGATATTCATCTCTCCCCAACTCACATAGGTCATGTGAAATCAGGCATCATGTCATAGTTGCAGAACAGAAACTGTCAAGTGTTAGGAAGCAAAGATTTATTTTTTAACCAGAGAGAGTCAGTTATTGAAATTTTAAAGGCACAGAGCTTATTGAGGAAGAATGGGGGTGTGCAATTCAACTAAAGGTTTGTCTTAAACATCTCAAAAATATAGAAATTAAAAAAATGATTTTACTGTGTGTGTTTCTGTGTACATGTGCATATGTGATTCTATATGTTGATACATGTGTACACGTATGCTAAAGACTATGGAAGTATGAAGTCAACCTCAGGACTCTTTCCTTAGGTCTCATCCACTTTTTCTGAGGCAGGGTCTCTCAGTAACTTAGAAGTCCCCAAGCAGGCTAGGCAGGCTGGCCAGCAAGCCCTGGGGATCCACCTGTATCCATCTTCCTAGCTGTGGGATTAAAACCATCATGCCTGCATCTTTTACATGGGTTTTAAGGATTAAACTTGGGTCCCTATGTTTTCTCAGTACTTTACAGATTGAGAAACCCTATTTTACTTCTCTTTTAAAATTAGCTTTCATTTGGTTTATCTCCTTTCTCTTTGTATGTGAGAATGCAATTAAGCATGGTGGTGTAACTTCATAATTCTGGATTTAAGGTATCAGGAGAAGCAGGGTGCATCTGACATAATAGCTTTGGCTCTGAGTTAGAATTTTGACAGTGTCACTTTCCAATCACTTGAGCATGAAAAATTTTATTCAGCATGCACACACACACACACACACACACACACACAATATCTCAGTTTTGGGTCTGGAGGTCTGGAGAGATGGATCAGTGGTTAAGAGTACTAACTGTTCTTGCAGAGGACCTAGGTAAAAATCCCAGCACCCACATGATAGCTAACAATCATCCATAACTCCAGTTCCAGGGTATCTGACACTTTCTTCTGTCCTCTGAGGGCTCTGATGACACAGGCACACTCACATGCATGCAGGTATAACAACTCATACACATGAAATGAAAATAAATAAATTTTAAAAAGCTTAGTTTCTGCCTCAGAAACTGGGCATAATAAGAGCTTTAAGGTTGTGGAATAATAATGAGAAACAAATAATAAAATACCTGGCATGCAGTTAATACCCACTAGAGATCTGTTAAGTAAATTAGCATGTATATTTGTAAAAGCATTTTGTCAGTACTTGCCATATAGTAACTTGTGAATAAGTGTTAAGCAATAAAAATTTCTGGAGCCTGGACTCATTACTTATTAAGTGTTTTAAGCCTTTCCATATATACACTGTTTTCTCAAAATGGTATGCCAGGATCTGTTCTTGAAAATTTAACAAGCCATTCTAAGATAAAATAAAACAGTCATTTCTTCTGAGGCAAAAGCCCATTTGCTCTCAGACAAGCTGGAAGATGAGGAGAACCTAGGTTGTGAATAGCAGGCAAACAAGAGTTATTATACCGTATGTGACACATACTGATTCTGGTTGTGCAAAACCATATTTTCAGATAATCCTATCAGGTACCAGCTGTGACTACTGTTTTATAGGCTTTGATCATATGACCCTCAAACATGGACTCTGCCATACATGTTTTTATATTTGAGTTTATCTGAGCAATATACTATGCTATCCCTTGCCATACTGTTATCTTAGAATTTTAAACGTAAATTTAAAAGTTTATCTAAAGAATATAAAACTCGGGTTAAAATTGTATCACTTTTTATTTAAATGGCCACATACTTTTTGAATGGCTGCCTTATCTAGTATTAGGAGTAGATTTATGCCTGACTGTAAAACTCATTGGAGAGATCCAGAGAGATTAATGGTAGCAATAACAGTCAGAGGAAATAGAGACAATAACAAATATTTGCTTTGGCCAAAAATAATGAAAAACAGAAGCAAATTGAAAGTGCAGTGCATTTGTGGCCAACTGTTAAAAGCTGTGATTTCCCATACCTATGAGTACATCACTGCTTATAAATCCTATTTAGAACAGGAAGGACTTTCATAGAAAAAAGTAACCAGAACTAATGAAGGTCTATACAAAATTCTTCTCGCTAGCATACCCCTCACCTCCACTTCCTCTTTCATCTCCATTCCCCACCAATTGGTACAAATTCAACTGCTAGCAAATGAATTGCACGAGCAGTTAGCAGCCTGTTCTTGTAGGAGATTTCAAGTGTTTAGTACAGATCATGACCTGTGTGTCTCCTATACCTTTAGCAGGCATGTGAGAAACTCTATCTTCGCTAGTAAATATGTGTTCAATAATTGTTAAAAAATTTTTTTTTGGCTACAAAAGTATCCTGATATGGAAAGGTCATTTTCTTACCAATAGAATAAAGTGTTAGGTACATATCACAACCCTAAGCAATATTCATTATATATACCTAAGTGCTAGTTATCCACACTCTATCAATCAGTGAAGTAAGCCAGACACAAGAGAAAATGTTGATACACAAGAGAAAATGTTGATAGCCTACACCACCACCACCACTGAAGCGTAGGATTGAAGAGGTAGTATTTTGATATTATGGGAAAATAAAAGACTGAAGAGTTGAATTAGAGAAAAGTGTTTTCACTGGGATATTATCAGGGTTCATGGGAATCACAAGGGACAAGTTATTTAAATCAAGTCTTTATAGTGGGCATATTCTTCAAGCTCCATGTCTGTATGAGGTCCATTTTTCAATTGTTTTTGTGTGACTTGTATGCACTTAATAAAGTTACTAGCATCTAAATCTTTTTCCCTTCAGCTGGGTACAAGTTTTCACTAGGAAAAGAGTGAGCTTGGAAATCTACTTTAGGAAATTACATATCAACTCAAAATGTACCTACATTTCTATAACAACTCTCCAGGATATGGAAAAATAATCAGAAATTTCTTTCTTTCCATTGATTTCTGATAAATACTCTGGTGCATTTTAATATTTTTGGTTTTAATAAATGTAATAGTGTAGAAAATACAAATCCAATAACCACCAACCTCTAGAGAAATATCATAAAGGTAATAGTGTATTCTGCAAAAATCAAATTCACAGTTGTTAGAAATTAAGATGCTAAGATCAGGAGTCCATCCACGCCAGCCTCTTAATAGCATCTTTTTCCTTCATCATCATCTAGCACACAATTTTCACAAGGTAAGAGTGACTTGGGGTTTTCATTTGCAGCATCACAGCAACCTTGAAACACTGACCATAATAAAACTCAGAATATTAACAGCATCAGAAGAACATGGGGAGTTGGCTTACAAAAATCAATACTCAAAAATTAAAAGTAAGTAAATAAAAATAAACTTTCACAAGTGAGTGAATTTTTAAAAATTATTTATTTAATAACCATATAATTAGAAGAAGCATTTCTTTACAACAGCATTGACATATTCAATAACAATTTCCAGAGCTAAGAGGCATCTCTTTCAAAATTGGCCATAAATCAGATTCAGTACCAAAATCTTCAGGAAAAACTTCATTCAACTGCATTATCACTGTTCACTTAACAGATGGTGATTAAGGCAATCAGAACCTAAGGGCAGATTACAGTGGCCACATTTTTAAAATTTTAAAGCTGTCCAGAATTGTAGTGCCTGCCAAATTTACATTTTAATTAACCTCTGTGCAACATGTTTTGTTCCTGGGTTTCTTAGTCATGCATTCACGTCCATGTGCATCAAGACTGACTCTCACACTCTTAAACAACACAGTACCTGAGTATAAGCAGCTCTTACTGCTTTATTCATCTGTAGACTTTGTCTTCAGCCCCCTTGGAGATGGTTGTACACAAAGTGTGTGAGTGGTAGAGAGTGTCTGTGTCTCAAAGCTAAATTAGTGGGACTCAACCCCAAGAGACCTTTGTCTTTTACTCAACCATTTTTGGCATGTCTCCTAGGTCCCAGTGTTCCTCATACCTCCACACTAATGCCATAGGCTCTTGGATTCTTGCAGTCTCTATGCCAACACAGACAAAGCTTTTATTCCATCTGTTGCTAACCCTATAACTTAAATGAGGGAAGCACCATGGTCAATTTCTATGATTCCTTACATTAATTTTCCTTCAGTTTATCAGGTCATGCCATGCCTTGTTGTCAGTATATGTTTCCTTATGGAAGCTGCCTGAGAAATTTAATCTTTCAGAGGGTTCCCTGTGTTCCCCTATTTTTCCTCCCAAACTGATACCTAGAGAGGTTCATTGCCTCCTTGATCAGATCTGCCCTGAGATCCTCTGCCACCAACAAGCTGAGTATAAAGGACAATGGGCAGCTCAAAGGTAATTACATGGTAATGTTTCGGCACTCACAGAAGAAACTGAGTGTACTACAGGGACAGAGGGAAACAGGTGCTGATTTTGATGAGCAGTGTCAGAAACAGTGAGTGAGGCCATTCACAGAGGAGAGCAGACACACTATACTGAACAGAGAGAGGGGTGTAGGGAAGGCCTAGCAGCCTGACACATAAGTTCCTTTAAGTGCAAGTGATTAAGCTGATATTCCTAATATATATATATATATATGTATATATATATGTATATATATGAAAATATGAAATGAGAACAGCAGGAAGGAAAAAAAAT
>NW_008358101.1:8374166-8383093 GCF_000622305.1 Nannospalax galili
GAGGTTTGTCGAATTCAGATTTTAAGTACCAGGCAAAGGAATGTCTCTGGAATAACTTAACAATAAGACCAACATTGTATTTTAGAAAAATAACTAATGCCAGTTTTAGAAACCTTATTTATTAAGGATGGTTTGGTTTCAAGTACTAGGAACAAATGGACCCAAATAAATTAAGAGAAATAGGAATCTGTTTTAAGGTGTTGTGTTATCTTGCTTTACTAAGGAGTACCAGGCAAAGGAATGTCTCTGGAATAACTTAACAATAAGACCAACATTGTATTTTAGAAAAATAACTAATGCCAGTTTTAGAAACCTTATTTATTAAGGATGGTTTGGTTTCAAGTACTAGGAACAAATGGACCCAAATAAATTAAGAGAAATAGGAATCTGTTTTAAGGTGTTGTGTTATCTTGCTTTACTAAGGAAATTGTTAAACAGCTAAAACTGTGGATAGACCTAAGGAGCTGCAGAGGTTCTGGGCCATGAACCTAATGTCATGCCATTTGTCTAAGTCAGTTCTGCTAACTCCTGGTCACTTTTTCCTTGTATTGAAAGAATGAACACTTCAGATTTCCATGAAAAAGAAAAATTGACTCAGCTTGGATCAGATGATCAAGTTCAGGAGCTGGGCTACCTAACAGAGGCATGACCATCAGGCTCTTGTATATTAGAGTCACTTGTGCTTTGCTGTGATTAAGCAGCAACTTAACAAAGTTAGACAGAAATGGTCAATATTAATATGGAGAAACTGAAACCAGGGAGGGGGCAATGAAGAACATATTTAATGGTCGTATGTTTGCTAGAAGCAGTGAAATTTGGTTAAGTTGGGGATGAGATGCAAATAAACTAGGATAGTCCTTCCAGCTTAGAAGATAGGACAATGATATTGAGGCCAAGAGTTAGTTAGAACCAAACTAGGCAGTCAGGATGGGGGCCCCATGATCCTACGAGTTTCTGATGAGTAGTGGACAGCTTGCTGCTTGGTGACAACCACCTAAGTACAGCTGAAACACCCTTGTTCCTGGAAAACCACAGATGCAGACAGTCAACAGTGACTGTCTGGCAGTTCATGGTTGCTCTCATTACATTATCCCGTTCCTTTTCAAAGCCTTTTTAAAAGAAACCTCAACAAAAAGCCAGACAATGGCAATCTGGCCTTGGCAGCCCTCCTGTTGGTGATCATTGATCAGAACCACGGCACCTTTGTAGCGCTCTTGGGAGCTCTTTCTCTCCTTCACTAAACGTCTTTTGCTTTGGCACTCATCTATTGGCTGCAGATTTTATGTGTTGGATTCATGAGACAAGCCCCTGCTGTTGGCTCTGGTGCTATGAGCCCTGGCCACCACTGATTATCCGGTCCCTTTGCACCAGTATCAAACCCTCTGAGCCTGTTGCACTGAAGGAGAACTTTCAAGTCTCAGCATCTCAAGTTACCAACATAAAAAAAGATGTTTGGAAGAGCAGAAGATTGATTATCTTCTCAAACTACTGAATTTTAGCTGCTCAGTGCCTGTGCAACAAACCCAGCAAGAGATACTCAATGGAGATTTCAGATTTGGTTTGGGAGTTCAAGAGAAAAAACACCACTGGATTTCCTTAGTGTGACTGTGCCCTGGAAGCAGTGGATGTGGCTGTTATCACCCAGGGAAATGATGCAGAAAAAATCAACCTCAGGGCTTCATAAACAATGATCCATGACACAAGGAGTACAGATGAAAAGAAGCAGACAAAGGCCACTTTATTTGTTACTTCGAAAATCATTAGTGACTATGAACAAAGAGATGGCGTATTACAATGGAGAGATGGCATCATAGGGCTGAGTAATAAATTAGAAGTGCAAAAGTAGAAATAGAGAACACCCCATGGCATTATTCTTTCAGGATGTTTATCCATGAAGAAGAAAAAAATGATGAATACATTTGTTTGTATCTGATGACAAAAGCAATGTGGAAGGTTTGAAAACCATGGAAAATAAAAAGTATAATGATAAACTTTCATAACAGCTCAGAAGAGATGAACATGAGCATACACACTAGAAAAGGAAGAAGCATTTATACAATACCGAAAGAGAAGATAATGGAGGACAAATCTTTGGGAAACAATAGGCTTAAGGACAGTCTGTTTTGAGAACGATAAACCACCTTTTCCCGTGAAATGGAAAATCAGAAAGAAGGAGTCAAAGGAGCTTGGTGGTTCCTTTTACCTAGAAAGTAAGAGCTAGGCTTTGTCTGGCAAGAAGGATGAAGTAAAGAACTTGAGTGAAAGTGGGGTATTAAGCTGAAGAAAGTGGTAAGAAGTAGGAAAGCATCTTTCCAACAAAGAACATGAAGGGATCGCCTGACACTGGAAATAACACATTTGTAGACACGCCAGCATGAGAAGTTTAGCAGCTTTCAAAAAATGCTTTTAGCTAGTTTCCTAAGTCTTCATTCAGGAGGAGAAAATGTAGAAAGATAATTAATGCTGAACTGCGGCTTCATAAGTTGGGCAGAATAGAAGCACAAATCAGCAAGACAGATGTGAAGAAAGATGATTGAAATGGTTTACGCTATAAAAGGGAAAGTGGGCAGTAAATCTTCCTTTAATTCAGCCTCTAGAATTAAAGAGAACAAAGGTTTAGAAATCTCTGTTAATTAAAGAGCATGTTTAATGATCAAATGGGAATAGATAAGATGGAAGAAGAGGGTAGTTTCAGGGGGCAGTGCCAAAGTTATTGTTTTTAATTTAACACTTCAGAAATGTACATTTATTAATAACAGTATAAAGATAATTTGATTTAAAATGATCATGAAACTGAGCTTCATCTATGGGATGGTTTATTTTGTTTGGAAGTTAAAATCCTTCAAGGTTATGGCAGTAGTTGAGGGAGAGAGGATAACTGATCCAGTATTAAAATCTTCAAAATGTGTGTATTGATGACATGAACACTTGCACGTGATCATATTCTTTACAACCAAAGGTTGACAGAGTGACACACTATGACTCCAGATTAAATCCTGGAAATTTACAGAAATGAGGAATTGTAGTGATCCCCAAATACAAGTGAAAAATAGTGCGAACGACTTCAGGTGATTTTAATTATGCAGAGGTCAGGTAAGAAGAACACTGTTCAATTAAAATGTCCTATTAACAGATACAATACCTACTATACTAGGTTTTATAATTACAGTGTCACATTCTAAAAGGAACATTCAACATGTGAAAATAGAATTTAAAAAATGAGTAAAATAAATCATTAAGCAAATGTGAGGCTAATGAATGGCCCATGATCTTGTGAGGAAGCAGACATGTTATGTTGAAGTGGGGAGTCATGCTATACGTTGACTAAAGAATTATCTGATAATTAACATTACCTATTCATATATAGACTGTAATAGAAATTGAAGTCAGTATAAACTATTCTTAAAACTGCAGAAGAGCTAGAGGAAGGAGGAGGAAGAAGACAGAGGAAGAAGAGAAAGGCTTGAAAACATGTTGACTTCCTTTAAGTCACTATTTTAGCTATTAGTTTCTTTGAGGTGTGTGGGAAGATGGAATTGGGGTTGGAAGGAAGAACAGAATGCCAAGATATTAAGGGTCACATTTATTGAAGACCCATTGTATAGAAAAGAACATTGATGGCATGTGATTCCATTCTGAGCAGGATTAAATAGTGTGTATTTTGTGTATGTTGCTTCATAATAAAATTTTGTTTTTAATTTTTTTTTGTCCTTTTGAGACAGGGTCTTCCTGTGGCCCCAGCTGTCCTGGAACTCACTATGTAGACCAGGCTGGCCTTGAACTCATAAAGATCCGCCTGCCTCTGCCTCCCAAGTGCTGGGATTAAAAGCAGGCGCCAAATATTTTATTTATTATTTTTATTTTATGTGTATGACTATATTGCCTGCAGGTGTGCAAGTGTACCCCTGTCATGCAATGCTAGCGGAGGTCAGAAGAGGGTGTTGGAACCTTGGAATTGGAGTTATGGATGGTTGTTAACTGCCATGTGAGTGCTGAGAATCAAATTCAGGTCCTCTGCAAGAGCAGTCAGTGCTGTTAACCACTGAGCCTTCTCTCCAGCCCCTCATAATAAAATTTCAAAGTATTAGAGAATTTCTTGTAAAAGTATCATAGTAGTGGGGATTCATTTTTTGGAAAACAAAACTAAAGGAAAATAACACACTAACATGTCAATAGAAATGACCTCTGAGTGGCAGGACTGCAGCTACTCTTCAGTAGTTTACAAATGGTCTACGATGGATGATCATAAACAGTTTCTACAGGCCATTCCTTCATGTTTTTTGATAATAAACAACCTATGATGTGCTGCATGTATAGTGTATAAACTACTCAGCTTAAAATATGGTTACATCCTAATACATCCATCATAAATGGAAAAATATAAGCCAAAATTGCATTTAATACATGTAATTTACTGAACATGGTAGTTAAGCAACACAGCATACTAGTGATTATCAGTTTTCTTCCTTCCTTCCTTCCTTCCTTCCTTCCTTCCTTCCTTCCTTCCTTCCTTCCTTCCTTCCTTCCTTCCTTCCTTCCTTCCTTCCTTCCTTCCTTCCTTCCTTCCTTCCTTCCTTCCTTCCTTCCTTCCTTCCTTCCTTCCTCCCTTCCTTAGTCCTTCTTTTCTTTTTGAAATAAGGTCTTCACTATGTAGCCTTGTCTGACCTAAAACTCTCTACATAGATTGGGCTGGCCTCAAATTCATGGTGATCTATCTGGTTGCCTCTGCTTCTCAAGTGCTGGGATTATAGGTGTGTGCCACCAGGCCCTGTAGATTATCAATTCTTAACCCCCATAATGGCATGAATGACTGGAAGCTAGCTTGCTACCATAGTCCAGCATTTCAAGAGATCTGATAATCACCTACCACTAACCCAAGGGGGAAAAAAACCCCACAAAATTCAAATTTGAAGGATTATTTTACTGAATACTTTATGAGCAAGGTTGAAAATTTTTAAGTTAAAAACACCTATTACAATTCAGCATTATATTAGCCATATTTTCCTTGTAGCTGGCAAAGAGGAATAAATGCTCTTTAAATTAGTAGTAAAAAGAAGAGTAATTATATCTAATTATGTAAAAAATTTGCCCCTCAGTTTGTTCTGCAATGCCAGTCATGGTTTACTCTAACTTAAGTGTTTGTAAAACATTTACAGAAAATAAAAATAGTTAAACAATGTAAGAAATGACCATGTGTGGTGCTGCATGCCTCTAATCCCAGCCCTCAGGAGGCAGATGCAGGCACATCTCTATGAGCTAAGGCCAGCCTAGTCTTTATGGCAAATTCCAGGCTAGCCAGACCTATATTGTGAGACCCTGTCTCAAACCAACCAACAAATCAATGAACCGACCAACAACAAAAGAAAATGTAAGAAATATCTGTGAGTTATAAGCCTTTATATACAACATATATATGTATATATTTCAGGTTTAAAAATAAAAAATACAAAGAAGAGCTCTTGGTTAGGCATTTCATTCTTGTTATTCAAGGCCTAGGCTGTTTCTCTTCTCTCTAAGACTAACCCTGTTATCTCCCAACTATCCAAACTACAATGATATTAAATGTATTCCTCAATTTAGCATTTACTAATCAGGTAATTTTAAGGGTAAAGTTTTATCAAATTCATATTTTCTTATGTACAGAAGATTGCTTCTGCATAGATTTATTCTATGCTACCAACATGTTTGCTCCTACTTTATAGTGTTTGTAAGACACTTATGGAAAAGAAAAATGCATAGTTCAACAAGCTTCTGTAAAACTATACAACATCTTCATTATAAATATATAGGACTAGAAGTTTTCCAAAATTCACACATCCATGCACAGAGTAACACAAAGATTCTATTCTAGTTGCCAGTTGACAAAACAGAATGTTTTTCCTTTTCTGCTCTAAGCCCTGGGTTCTGACCATGATCTTAAAAGCCATAATTCAGGTAAGGATATCTTTAGAGTTGAAAACAACCTGCAACATGATTCCTTCAAAGACTCAACTGCACATGTGTCCCCAAGGAGCTAACTACCTGCAGGGTTAACTGAAGGAGAAACTTTAGCTCCTGAATACTTCTTACATAGCCGCAACCCTCTGGCTACCTAAAAAAGCGGGAAAGCAAGAAAGCCCCTACAGGCTCCTCTGCTATGACTCAATCCCAATCACAGGGTACCCCTGGACCAGAGTTCTACATAACTGACCCTCCTTGTGATGGGCAAACCCACTTTCACCTGCCCTAGATGATACAACCTCAATCAGCCCCAAAACCATTTTCCCTCCCTAAGGGGACACCAATATAAAAATCCTGAATGTGTAAGGGAGGATTTCTTCTCCTTCAGATCCCCGGCTGTGAGGAAGTGCCCACCCTCTCTGGCCCATGGACTCTGTGTGTGTGTGTGTGTGTCTGGGTCTGTGTGTCTGTGTGTCCTCTAGGGTTATTCACTAATAAATCTCTTTGCTCTGCAGAAGATCAGTTTCCCTTTGTCTTCTTCCTGCTTTCTATTCCTTTACATTAATTCACTGATGCATTACAAGAGGAAACTTTGTAAAGGAAGCCTATGACCATGCCTTTACTTTTGTCTAGAGATTAGTTCCATTAAGACATCATGGGAAGGTTGAACTCTCCAGCTTTTACAGTCAATATCAGTAAGAATATTTGAAGAGCCTATGCTCTTCAACAAAATCATTCTTTCTAAAGGTCTTATAAATTCTTTCCCTGGGAAGTCATAAATGTCTACCCTTTCTTTATAAAATCTCAACAACAAATGAAAGTATGATTTAACCAAAGTTCTCTCTGGGAACCAGTTTCTTGAGCTTACTTACAGGAAGGAATGTAGGTGACTCCAAAGCAGAGGCAATGGAAAACAGAAACCCAGCATGGATGATGGCTTCCCCTTAGGCACATCAATGTAGCTCCTCTTCAACTCATCTCATCCAGGCTATAGATGGTAGTATCTTTCAGGAACCCAAGACCACATGTAATTAGGGAAGGAAATGGCAGGAAGAACCTTCTGGAATTTCAAGTTAGGACCCAGTGATTCTCCATTTCCCCTCCTTCTATGAGGGAATGTGAACAATCAACAAGCTGGACCATGATGGCCTCTTGCAGATCTGATCTCTGATGAAGATGGCCGCTCTTTTCCTCTGAGAACCATTTTCTACAACAAAGGGTTTTGCTGAAATACTTTGCCTTGCTCTAGACCACTGAAACATTAATCCTTGGTAAATATATTACCAATCTGACATTACACTGGAGACTGTTTCCTCATAAAGTTGAGAGTGCCCTGCTATTATGTGCACATGCATGCAATTTTGTAAAGGAAACTGTGAGTTTGCTGAGCTTTCATCTTTAAAATCACTTTCAGAAATAGCAAGTCTTCAGGGGCTTGGGCATTTGACTTTGTTGAGTCATGACCTGGAGAAGAAGGAGGATTTAAAAAGACATTGAAGGTCTAAATGAATCTAGATTAGAATAAAGGAATGGTATTTGAAGAAGAGTTTAAGAGATTATAGAAGATGATAACAGATACTTGGCCTAACATGGACTGAGTTTGGATACAATGTTGGAGACTAGAGAAGAGAAATTCTCCAACAGCTCATGTGCCTCATTACATAATTGGAAAGAGTTGGGGAAGAGACTTGCAAGTTGTTTTCTGTGTGGTATGCATGCGAGATGACACTGTAGTGAACCATTAAAGTAGAGATTTAAATTTATAAAATATTTCTGGATTTCAAATTTTTACTTCTTTGTCTGCATCAGCCTGCTGAAACTGATTTAGAGGCTGTTGGCCATACCCTGGAAAGCCTCCTCCACTAATCTGAGCCCCTAAACATTAAAAAATGCTGTCCTAAACACGATGATGATGACTGTCCTTCTACTGAAAAGCAAATGCCCAACCTAGAGCTTCAACTAAGGTAACTTTCTGTGGCATAAAGAATGATGGAAAGGTTAGCTGACTGTAATACAAAATCCCCAATGGAAGCATCCTAGAAGGAGAGAGAAACACTAGAATGCTTCCAACAAACCTTACTAGCAAGTGAATGATACACGGAGGCTATAGAACTACTTTCAAGGGAGAAGACAGAAAACAATCAATGACAAGTTCTGGCTTTCTGGGAAATGACCAGGTTCTGTTTTAGAACAGTGAGTTCCATCCTTAAGTGTATTTAATTAATTTCCATTCACTCCTGGTTGGCATCTTTCCATATTAAGAGATAGTTAATTCCACCATTTATTTGATTTGACTTTAGAAGCAATGGATAGTCATTTTCCTTCATCTTTCTTAATGATGCACCATTGAAGTCACAGTAGATGTGGTCAAATGCCATTCTTCCTTGGCTTCCAAGCTTGCTTCCCAGGAAGCGGCCTTTGTGTTTTCCCATCACTTACCATCAGTTCATCTCTCTGGCCATTTTTCTTACCACATAACACTGTTCAAAACAAATCTGTTCACTTTCCCTGTAAGGTTAATTATGGATATCCTGATCCTAAATTAAGAGAGATCCACTTATCCATGTCTTCAAATCAGTTACATAAGGTAATCTTAACACTTTACCAAACAGGACCACGCTGCTCTTTCTAGACTGTATATTGTTCTGATAAGAGTTCCAGTGGAATTATTACTATGAACAGAAGAGAATTTGGGCAAAATGATCCTGAAGGACCTCAGCACTTTCTGACAGAGTGAAAATAAAAGAAATATTTTCAAAGCAGGGAGAAAATCAAATGAAAGTCATCTGAAAAGTGCACCATATGGCTTGCAAGATGTGTGGGGATGCAAGACTCCTGTGCTGAGGGAAATGCAGTTTCTGCAAATCAGAAATGAACGCCCCCCCCAAAGTAGGTCATTCATCATAGCCAATTCCAAGACCAAATTCCTCATCTCTTACTTCTAATTTAGTTTGTCTCTGCTGACATAAGTATATATATATAAGTAT
>NW_008358101.1:8383158-8395263 GCF_000622305.1 Nannospalax galili
ATATTTGCTAATGTAGCTAAATGGCTTCATCCTAAGGGTGATGTCATGGGGCATATGCCTCTCAATTACAACATCATCTTCTTATTTGAAAAATAAAAGAGCTGCACATTTGATCTCACTTTGGAAGCATAAGTACATGGAATCAGTTTCCTTTGCCATTGCTGTCTCAGGTCCCTTAAAAGCTGAAATTATATTCAGGAATAGAAAATAATGCTTTCAAATTTCTGCAGGGTAGGGGTTTTCAACCTGAGTACTTCTGATGTTTGGGTATAGACAATTTTTTAACAAGCTTATTGTTGTGTGTATACTTGACAGGATATAGAATTGCCCTGGACAAGACTCTGGGCATACCGGGCTATAACCTTATCTAGATAAGGTTCATAGAGCTGGGATAGACCCCTCTTATTTGTGGGCAGCAGCTTTCATGGGTTGGGGTCCTGGACTGAATAAAAGTGAAAGAGAAAGCTGACCACTGATAATTAGCACACTCTACTTCCTAATTGCAGGTGCATGTGACCTCAAGTTCCTCTGACAGACCTTCTCCACCATGATGGGGTGTACTCTTGGACTGTGAGCCAAAATAGACCTTTTCTCCATTAAGTTCCTTTAGCCAGGGTATTTTTTCACAACAGAAACAAAATACTAAGACAAGTGTTAAAGGAGATTGAAAATGAAGCAGAAACTACAGGGGTTCCCATGTATCATGGTATTCAATAATTCCTTTTAGGAGAGAGATGTCATGTGCACTGTAAGATAAATACTTAGGAGCATCTCTATCCTCTTTCAGCTTGGTGTCAGCAGTGTGTCCCAGCTGTGAAAATAAAAACTGTCACTAGACATTGCCATTATGTCACCTGTGATCAAAATCATCCCTTGTTGAAAATTACAGTTTCGGTGTTTAATCTTCTTCAGGGAAGGTAGGAACTAGACTCTTGCTACCATTTTCCTAAAGCCATAGCATTTTTGAGCCCTTTTTGACTGGACTTATTATAAGTGTTTTGGAAATATAAAACTTATGAGGGTGGAGAGAGAATAGATTAGGAGAGGAGACAGAGATATTCCTTAAGAAATACAACCACAATGATATTCCAAGGACTATCTCTAGCCCTACATGTCTAGAAATTCAAATTTTCAAGGAATTAGTAAATAGCCAACCAACCTTGAGAACTTCCACTCACAGAAATTAATATTATAATTATTCAAAGGATATTGTTAATAAGAGCAACCAGGATCACGTATTAATTTTTAATGAGAAATCCAGATTGGCTGTATGGGAGTTTCCTTAGTAATTGAGCTGCATGGAAACTTAGTTACCAAAGAGTATTTTTGAGCTTGGGATCAAAATAGAGGAAGCAGGATTTCTTATTCTAGAGCTTAAGGACCTCAGCACTTGCATAGCCTGATACATTCACCTCCACATCTATCCCCCTCCCTGTTCCATGCAGTCCTAGGATGAAGTAATGTTCCAAGATAGTACAGGGAAAATTGTTAAAATCAGATTCATTGGCTCTATCCCCTGAGGTTCAGACTCAGTAGACCTGACGTCAGACCTTGCATTGCTTAGTTTTTTGTTATTGCGATGAAATTCTTGAGAAGAGCAGCTTAAGGAAGAAATTGTTGGGGCTTATACTTCATCATGGCTTGGCAGCGTGGTGGCAGGAGCAAAAGGAAGCTTACCTCTCAGGAAGGAAGCAGAGAGAGATGAATACTGGCACTCAACCTGATGTCTCCTTTTATTCAGTACAGGACCTCAGCCCATGGGGATAGTACTGTCCAAATTCAGAGTGAATTTTGCCAAATCAGGAAATTTTTTCTGGAAATAGCTGCGTAGACACTCCAAAGCGTGTATTTCCAAGACGATTCTTATGTTTGTTTTGTTTTGCTTTTTGTGAGATAGAGTCTCCCTGTAACCCCAGCTGGCCTGAAACTCACTATGTAGATAAGGTGGACCTTGAGAGCACATAAATCCACCTGTTTCTGCCTCCTAAATTCTGGGATTAAAGGCGTGTGCCACCACACCTAGCTCCATGGTGCTTCTTAATTCAATCAAGTTGAAAATGTAGATTATCCATCACAGACTCAGTTCTCTGCAGTTTTACCAAGCATCCCAGGTACTTGAGAAGGACTAGCTAGTGAGCTCCTTTACCTTTCCATCGGCCTTTTCCTTTTGCTTCTATGTGGACCTGAGCAATCCTCTTCTAGTTAACAGGGCCTTTCTCTGGACTTGTGAACACGGTCAGACGTTTAAGGAGAGTCTGCAGCTGGGAAAAACTCCCAATACCTAAGTAATGCTGCTGACATGGTCCTGATTTCCACTCAATGTACCTTCCTTACCTTCACACTGAGACCAAGCGTCTGAAGGTGGAACACCATGATGTGAACCCCACAAAATATCTAGATGTACCAGAAAGGTATTTTTCACAAAATATTGCTGAAGGTAATTAACTTGAAGAGAAAACTTTTCTTCTCATTTAAGCAGACTTAGATTTTTTGTTGTTTATGGTTATTGATTTTATTGAAATTATGAAAGAGGAAATCAGACCTTACATACTGAGTACCAGTCATCTCGACTTCTTTCCCAGTCCCTTAATTACTAAACTGAATGTCCTGTTCCTCACATTATAAGCCCATCTGTCCATTCTGTAAACACTTATTGAGTGTTTATTATGGGCAGCTGTGATTTTCAGTTTTTGAGGCATAAAAACTTGTCTCTGGAGTACAGAGTTGTTGGACTGGGAATTGGGAGGCAGTATAAAAATGGAGAAAGAGAAGGGCCTAACTCCAATAGGAGAAGGTGAGTGTGGGAGCAGAGAGAAGACAGTTTTTCAAAGCTGGTTACAGTGGAGAGGGTGAGGAGAAACCAGTTAATCAGACCAAGGAAAAGATGACATTCCAAAAGATGAAACAGAGGCTGGGGATAGGGTTTAGTGGGTAAAGTGCTTGCTGAGCAGCTATGAACCTGAGAACTTGAGTTCAGATCCCCAGTACCCACCTAAAAAGCCAAATGTGGTGGTATGCAACTGTAACCCCAGTGCTGGGGTCAGAGATAGGCAAGTCCTGGGGGCTGTCTTATTGCTGAAATGGGGAGATTCAGAGTGAGAGACTCTTTCTCAAAAAGTAAGACAGAGTAGAAGATATCCTGATGTCAGCTTCTGGCCTCCACAGCCACACCCATGTAGTTAAGCAACACACACACACACACACACACACAGAGAGAGAGAGAGAGAGAGAGAGAGAGAGAGAGAGAGAGAGAGAGAAGACCGAGAGTCTAACAAAAGTTCAGAGTCTAGTGCCTCCTGCAATCTCAGCTACTGGTTTAGCTAGAAAGTAGTGTGCAAATGGAGCCATGGAATGTGACAGAAGAGGGAGCCACTCCCTGGAGGGCCTTATAGGAAATGCAAAGGATGCTTGACTTCGTGCATCAGTGTGGACATGAATCCTTGCATTCTTTTAGTAGGGGAAATGACATGACTGAGTTCATATTTCAGAGATTGCTGTAGCAAATTGGAGGTTTCCTGCAGTCAGACTGAACCAAGGCTGGTGTGAAGAAAGTTACCACACAGTATTCCATACAATGTTGAGCATCTTACTGCAATTCTAAAACTCTCATGCTTTATATAATCCGTTTTCTCTGAGGACTTTTTCTAGCAACATTAAGAAAAATGCTGTATAGCAATGAAGGATAATAGTTACATTAATTCAAAGCTGTCATATTTTTTTTACACCAAGGAGGTGAGAATTTTTGTAGATTTCAACAAGAGATGTGCTAGAAGAAAATGATGGATGGAGAGGGAGGAGGAGAATCAAATCATATAAGGCCTTAAAATGTTGAATACAATTTCCACCCCCTCTTCGACAATCATTCCTGAGTCCTGGGTGGGTAAGGACCAAGGACCAGCATTCTGCAGACTCTTAATCTCTACACTTTGGTCATTTGTGACCTTTTGTGGTCCTGGGTCTCCAGGGAAGAGGTACATGACCTTATAGAAATAGAGTCTTTATCTTCTGGGAACTTGCTCATAGGAACCTACAGCACTGATGTCAGCACACACAAAACCCATGTGAACTCAAACAGACAAAAACCCAGCATAGAACTGGAGAAATGGACAGCAGACCCCGATCTTAACTGAGGAAATATTGGCAACTGATTACTGCTGGGTGATGGAGAGCTGATCTCCCTAAAGCGAGGGACTCTAGATAGGCTGACTAGACCTCAGTAGATGAACTTGCACTGAGGAACATCTGGGGACACTAACTTGATACAATGGGCCTTAAGACAAATGACAGAATTTATGAATTCCAGTGTGGTGGCTATGGGAGGGTGCCAGTGAAGGGGGGGAGGTGTATAAAGATGATTAACATTGGTTGAGATGTTCTGTATGAAATACAAAAAAAATCAGTATAAATTTTTTAAAAAAGAATGTTGACTAGAAGCTAGTAATAATGATAAGATGGCAGAACTTGGAGCCAGCGTGCAATAGAATATTATAAAGATGAACCAAAATGGAACAATTCTAAATGATCATTCAATATACATATTACTATGGTAAGAAATCTCTGTGGCCAAGGTGGCCCAATAGACTCCCAGACAGTAACCCAGCATAGAACTGGGAAAATGAACAGCAGACGCCAATCTTATCTAAAGGAATATTGACAACTGATTGCTGCTAGATGAGGAAGAGCTGATCTTCCTAAAACAAGGATCTCTAGATAGGCTAACTAGACTCAGCAGATGGACAAGCACTGGGGAATGGCTGGGGGTGCTGACAACACAATGGACAGTAACAGGGATGACAGAGTATATGGGGTCCAGTGTGTGGGAGAGGAGCCATTTGGGAAGTGGGTGTATAGATGAATAAAATTGTGTGGGATGTATTGTATGATATGCACACACAAAAAAATCAACAAATAAATAAAGACATATTTGAGGAGGAAGCATAAAAGTTTACCTCATGTTCATTAGTAGAGGTGATAAACATTACCATTGAAATCTACCTGATGACTTTATATCCATACTCAGGTGCCAAGGATCTGAGTGTGACCGACTGTGACTAGTAATAATCAGATACATAGAGATTAAAGACACATGTGCAAACATCTAAGCGTTAATAACATTAAAAATGTAGGAAACAGCATATTTTAAAATGAAATGGAGATCTTCTTTAAAGGTTAAAAACTCATTCAATTTTATATCTTATAGGGCTTATACTGAATTCAATATTGTGTAACTGTATTAATTCAATTGTGAACCTAAAAATTCACAGCTACTTTTGGAAGAGAAGTATCCTTGCTCTGAAAATTGTTACTGAATATGTTAAAGCCGTGATGAAATGCTTCTTCTAATCATGTGGTTATTAAATTTAAAAAAAGAAAAAAAAAGAACCTTTAAAGTATTTTCTTAGTCTACAAATTGCATCTCTCACCCTGCCAGCACAGTGGTAAGAATGGTATCTCAATTGACGATGCTGTGTGACTTTGTGGATCAATATCTGAAATCAGATTTGAAATCAGAATATATGCTATTGCCATTCTTTTTTAAAATTCTGGGACTACCTTATGCCCAATGTGGTGACATATGCCTTTAATCCCAGCCCTTGGAAGACAGAGGCAGGTGGATCTCTGTGAGATTGAGATCACCCTGGTTCGTGACTGCCAGGCAGGCTGTGACTAGGAAGACCCTGTTAAAAAGTAATAAATACAAAACAAAAACAAACAAACAAACAAAAATTCAGTGACTCTGGAACATATCATCTTTTAATTCCCTAGTTCAACAGAGTTGGGTGGGTGGAGGCGGGAGGGGCTATGTAGTGTGAATAAAAATCAGGGCCCTGATGTCTACAGAAAGGAAAATCTAATTTCCTAATTGTTTTCTAGTCTATTTATTTTGATATCTCCCTATATTTTATTTACCTGGTCTTGGCAAGGCTGAACAGCATGTGATTATGATCCCATCTCTTGGGAGACTTACACAGAAGAATCATGAATTTGAAGCCAGTCTGTAATATTAGTTCAAGTTTGGCTTGAGCTGAAAAGTGAGACCCTGTCTCACAAAAGATTGCCTAGTCTGGGCCTCTATGATACAGATCTTTGGTGGGAAGGAGAGGAAGAAAGTATACCTACACTCACAAATGAAATAGTTCAAGAGTAAATGTTATCCACTTATCAGGTTAGCTAAATGTCCCTGTTAAGTTATGGTCAGCTCCTGTGAGGAGGTTTAGAAAAATGCAATCTCATAGTTATTTAGGGAAAAAATATGGCTCTATTTGTTTAAGGACAAATTGTCAAACTCTATAAACATCCCATATGTATGTTTTTCTTGATGCAGAGAGCTCATGTTGTATACCCTGAAGAGCAAGTGGTTTTTTTTTTTCTGTGCGTGTTGTATTATCTGTTGCAATATTGTTGATGATAGCTCAGCAATATGGCACGTACCAATGGTTCATTACATTATGATATGTGTATATAATCCTTGTACATATTACAGAGTCCTAGAATGAAATGAGAGATACCTGTTTGCTAATATGTTTCTAAGAAGAATTATTATATGAAAAACCAAAGTACCAAATCACAAGCATACCTAAGGTTTAACTGTGTAGATTTTTAGAGTATATTCTCATCTGTGAGTTGGTAGGTGCTCATGATATTTTCTTGCTGGATGAAGACTTTTAATGATTAATTCGGAAGCTTGAATGAAATATGAAATATGGAAAAGAGATTTTCTTCTTTTCACTTTATGCCTCTTTCCAGAGCTTTTGTTGTTGTTTATTTAGTAAGTCCATATGTTACTTTGGTTTAAGGAATAAAACACATTTGATTTCGGGAGCAGTTCTAATTTGTGTTGCTTATTAGGGATCTTCAAAGAGCCACTCCATGACATACAGCCACTAATGTCAGAACACTAATTGATACATTGCTTCCTTCATCAAACAGGCTTCTTTAGACAATACAATCTCAACCGAAGTCAGCTGTGCTCAGTGATAGAGCTGATTTATTCTCCTGGGCAAACTTCTTATTCCTCACTAGCCAGGAAGAATTTCCCTGGGTTATCAGATCACACTTTGAAGAAACACTGATTTATACTTTAGAATGATTTGGGGATAAATTCCCAGTTTTCCCAAGGGTACATTTTGTTAAAATCTTTCATTGCTTTTGATAATAATACATTTCAAGGATATACTTAAGCTATTTTGTTAAGCAGAATTTCATCTTAAAGCCATTTGTCTCTACAGGCTCTTAGAGGTCCATTTTGGTCCAGGTTATAACTCTTTAAAAGGAAGGTTTAAGGGTGGTATTGTGTGTCAGCACTTGCAAGTAGAAAGGCACAGTTCCACTGAAGGGTAATGGATCCTCAGATACTTAGTTCCTTGATAAACAGTTCTTCACCAGCAAAACATCGTACTACAGAAGGGAAGATAACCTTTTGGCCATCTCTGTCAGGGAAATGTAGATATCTGATGAGTACTAAACTATAAAGCAGTGGAAACTAAATATGTTCTTCTCAAATAAGGATCACCTGGGTAAGGTTATACTAAACTTTAAATTTAAATATAGATTTTTATATACACAAGCTAAATATCTTCCTGAACAAGCTATGAAAGGCAATGGGTATAATACAGTTTCTACAGTAAAAGTAACTTGTGGACGGAAACAAGGCAATATGAGCTGAATTTGTGTAATACGGTATGCTAATCTGCTATCATAGTAGACAGATTTTTTTTTTGCTTGCTCTTCTAATCTACTGAGAAAAAAGTTCACGCACTCAAGTGAATCAATGCTGTAATGCTTGTTTAAATTCCATAACTCTGACTTTTTCCGAAAGCCTGAGGTGAACCTGAATAACCTGAGCTACTTACAGGGATAAAATTTATTTCCTAGTGGTCAGAGAGAATATTAAGGCATCTCTCAACTCTCATGAGCAAAGCTTCCTCATGCAACAGAAAGCCACAACTGACCAAGACTCCTATATTAAATCTCTGTCACCCAGGGTTCTGGGACCATTGTGAAAGAGGAGGTGGAAAGACTATAAAAGCCAGGAGTAGTGGATGACCACAAGGAAACAGAGTTGGGAATTTTCTCATGTGTTGTCACAAAGCCTAGAGAAAGCATCAAGTCTGTCACATCCCTAGACAAATGTAATTTCTTACTGTATGCTGTATATGAATCCTTATATTTGCAGACAGCTATACCTGTCATCACTCATCAAAGAAGCTTTTTTTTTTTCTTTTGCAATAGATGGAGACTATTATAGAGTTCCGCAACTGGTCACACATTATATTAGTCACTTTTCTGTTGCTGTGATAGAAACACTGACCCAAGCAATTTATAGAAGGAAGGGATTATTTGAGCTTATGGTTCCAGGGGAATTACAATCCGTCATGGTAGGGAGGCATAGTAGCTGGAGGTGGCTGGAGCAGGAGAAGCAGAAGAGAAGCTCTCACATCATCACACAGGTACAGGAAACAAGAGACCTACCAGAGATCTGGCAAGGCTTAAGAACTCTCTAAGCCCACCCCCAGTGACATGCTTCCTCCAGGATAGCCACACCTTCTAAAACCTCCCAAAATAGCGCCATCATCTGGGGACAAAATGTCCAAACACTTGGAGCCTATGGGGGACATTTTCATTCAAACCACCACACACATAGAGAATAATTTTCTATAAGGTGCCCAGCCCTAAGTGACACATCTACAATGGACCCACTACACGTAAAGCTCACAGAACACAGTAGAAAAGGGGTAGAGAAAATACTAATGTATCTCTCAACCCTCACCAGCAAAGCTTCCAAATACCACAAAAGGGAGATTAATTCAGAAGGCCACAACTAACCAAAGTGCAGAGAATAAGAGACTGTCGAGTGCATGTCCCTGGATAGGACTCCTACATTAAAGCTCACCCACTCAGGGCTCAGGAACCATTGCAGAAGAGGGAGAAGAAAGATTGTAAGAGCCAGAGATGGTGCATAACCAGTAGAAAACATTCTTCCAGACTCCTGGGAACTTCTTCATATGAACTTACAGCAATGATGACAGCATGCACAAGACCCATGCAAACTCAACCCAGACAATAACCCAGCATAGAAGTGGGGAAGTGGATAAAAAGTCCCAACCTCAGCTGAGGAGCAATTGAAAACTATCATTGTTGGGTGAGGGAGAGCTGGACTTCTTTAAGGGAGTAACACTAGATAGGCTGACCAGACTCCAGTGGATGACTCACACTGAGGGACATTTAGGGATACACACTTGACTCAGTAGGCCTTAACATATATGAAGAATGCATGAAAACCAGTGTGTGTGGTGGGTCTATGAAAGGGTGCATATAGGGGAGGGGCCTAAATGTGATTAAGATATATTATATAAAAAGCACAAAAATAGAGAGAACACCTAGTTATTTCCTGCTGGACTCATCAAGAAATGCTATAAGGGTGGGTAAGGAAGACACATTGGCCACGTGCAAAAAGGAAAATAAGGCAACCGGGAAAGATGAAAATAAAAGGGATCCACAGGGTAAACAGAAATGAGCAGCCATGCACACACAGAGCAATATTCACCTTGGGCATTATACTGGGCAGCTTTAGTTGTCTACTTGACATGCCTGGGTGGAGGGAGCCTCAACTGGGGAATCACCTCCATTGAACTGGTCAGTCTGTGAGGCATTTTCTTGATTGTTGAGTGATGTGGGAGGGCCCAGTCCACTGTGGGTGGTGCTACCACTGGGAAGGTTGTTCTGTGTTATGTAAGAAAGCAGACTGAGCACAGGTCAGGAAAGCAAGCCAGTTAGGAGTTCCTCCATGGCCTGTGCTTCGGCTCCTGCCTCCAGGTTCCTGCTCTGGTGCTTACTTTGGGCTCTGTCTTAGTTTGCCTTCAGTTGCTGTGACAAAACACTCTAATCAATACCAGCTTGGGGAGAAAAGAGTTTATTTGGCTTACATCTCTGGGGTCAGTTCATCACTGAGGGAGCCCAAGGTAGGAACTCGGGGCAGGAGCCTGAGGGCAGGAACCTGAAGGCATAGGTCATGGAGGAATGCTGTGTACTGTCTTGGTCCTCTGGCCCATGCTCAACTTGCTTTCTTATACAATACACGACCACCTACCCAAGGATGACACTGCCTATGATGGGCTGGGCCCTCCCACATTACTCAACAATCAAGAAGATGCCTCACAGACATGGCCACAGGCCAGTCCAATGGAGGTAATTCCCCAATCGAGGTCCCTCAACCCAGCTGTCAAGTTGACGCTTTAGCCAATACAGGCTCCCTCAGTGATGAACTGTGATGAGGAGATGTAAGCCAATAAACCCTTTCCTCCCTCAAACAAAACAAAACAAAAAGTCCTCCAACCTTTTCTTTAAGGAAAAGCTGAAATGGCCAATTTTGATCTGAAAGTTATAATACTAAGCTTATTCCCTTCTTAGGTTACTTTTGTTTTTATCCCATACATTTGTTTTCTACTTTTAAAATTATTTTAGATCCCCTCTGCTCTTTGTATCCTTCACTCACTCCCCTCATCCCTTACTACTCCCTGCCCAATTTCATATGTTCTATTCTTATATGAGAGAGACAGACACACACACACACACACACACACACACACACACACAGAGAGAGAGAGAGAGAGAGAGAGAGAGAGAGAGAAACCTGTAGAGTCAATTTTGTGTCCAACTGCTGGAGAATGATCAATCTACAAAGAATGTCACTCTGCTTTTGGAGGGGTTGTTTGTTTTGTTCTGTTTTTTTAGACAGGGTCTCCCTTTAGCCTCAACTGGCCTGAATTCACTGTGTAGACCAGGCTGACCTTGCTTTCACTGAGTTCTGCCTGCCTCTGCGCTCTGAGTGCTGGGCTCAAAAGCCTATGCCACCATGACTGGCAAGAGCCTCGCCTTTCAACAGCAGCTATTGGTTGCCAACAGTTCCTCATGTAGAACTGGCGTTTCTTCTTTACTTCCTCATGTCTATGCTGGGATTTTCTGTGGCTTGAGCTTTCATGGTACTTGTGCATGTTGTCACCATTGCTGTGAGTTCATATGAATAACTGACCAAGTGCCTGGAAAACTCTATTTCCTTGTGGTCCACCACCTTGGCTCTTACATTCTTTCCACTTCCTCTTCCACAACGATCCCGGAGCTTTGGAAGGAAGAAGTTTGATATAGGTATCCTAATTAAAGATAAACAGTCTGCAGTCTCTTATTCTCTGCCTGTTGGCCAGTTGTGGGTCTCTGTGTTAATCAGTATCTGCTGAATAAGGAAGCTCTTTGTTGGAGAGTTGAGAGATGCATTAATCACAACAGGTCTGGCATGCACAAGCATCCTAGAGACTTGGGCAGGCCTGAGAGTTGAGATGACAGGGTGCAAGGAAGCCCCAGGAAAAAGCTTGGGCCACTTTTATGAGAACAGAAATGTGTAAAAAGCAATACCTTTCAATCAATCATTTCACAGAAGTACTGGGAATATTTTTCTCTAACTTACTTGCTAGTCAGGTGACTATTTTTTTAAGTGTTTCATGTAAAATACATTTATACTTCAAAGAGCACCCAATGATGGAAAAGAACACCAGCCTCATGACTTGACAGCATAGACAGACTCCCTAATTCCTAAAGCTGATTCTTTGCCTCTGATTTGGCCCAAGGGACCCTGAGAACTGCAGTGTAAGCTGAGTTGACCTGCTGAGATCAAACGTGAGCATTGGATCCTATCTGGATCTTTAACGAGTTTCCCTGGCTGCTTTTCAGCCTGAATTAAGGTGCAAAGGTATGAGCTTGGGAATAAAGCATGATAAAATGACATCTTCAATTCATTTTAATAATTCTCAGAGTTTTCTATTTCTCCCCATTCATCAAAATTAGTGTTTTACTAACAGTTAAGAACTGGAAGCAACCAGAAACGTCTGCCTTTGGCGAGATCTAAAGTAAGCAGTCACCTTTCAGTCACTTGCTTGCTCAGTTTAATGATGCAGACAGTTACTGCTCACTGCTTTTAACTTTTTTAACGACATGAAATACTCAATAGGGCCATCATGGGATCCCTAAAACCTGGCTGCTTCTGTGTTTTCTATCCTGCTTTCATCTCTCATCTCTCTCTCTCTCTCTCTCTCTCTCTCTCTCTCTCTCTCT
>NW_008358101.1:8395411-8408334 GCF_000622305.1 Nannospalax galili
AATCTCATTCCAAGTAGAGGAATCTCTCCTCCAAAGGTGGTCTTCCTAAATCTCTAGTCCTCTGTATGACAGTGCTCTGTGTACTAGACTATTTTAAGAGTTTTAGGTCATAGCAAGCCTTTTATCAACCACTGAAATTGTTGGTAATATAACAGTTGTACTTCTTCTCTTACATTACTATATTTAAAAACCAACAAACACTAACCATTTTGATTGGATATTCTTACAGTTTTTCAGAGATCTCAAGACATATCTAGGCTTAAATTTCCCTCTCCTATATGTTAGCTTAAACCATAATGGCCCTTTCACAATCCTATCATTCTGTTAATTCCTCCTAGTGGAGTTGTTGTCTTAATTTTATTGATTCTGTTTCTTCATCTGGGAAATCAAGGCTATTTGACTATTTAGTTGATATTATCTAATCTAATTCTAATTTTTCTTCACCTTGTTAATGAATGTTCTGTTCTTGTTTAAGTATCTCTTCCCTACCCCCCAGACAAACCAAGATTATATGTAAAGATTTTATCTGATTGCCAATTAATTTTCCTAAGCATCAGTTTTCTTGCAGGTAGTCTGGATTTTAAAGATCCATTCATTTCAGACCTAAGGTGCTGCTGCTATACATAGGATAGGTTGTTGCTAACTTATCAATTTAGGAATATTTTAGTTATATATGAATTTATATAATCTCAAGCCCTAGAACTCCAGTATCTCTCCTGGATATAAGAAACCCCTCCAGCCAAGTTCATTGCCCAAGGGTTGTGACATACCAAATGCCGCTGAGGAAAGCATCTATTTCTCCTCAAATGATTTTTGTTCTCTCCTATCATCACATGCCTTACTTGAGAGTTTTAATTTGTAGGTGTGAGCAGGATGTCAGGCTTAAATTCAATTCACAGTGTAGTCTTGAATGTGGAGCTGATAAATTTTCAGATTCTTGGGTATAAATTAGTCTGTTCACTTGCAATTGTTCACCTCCCAGTCTGTTGGCAGGAACTATGAGGGAAGATTTATTCTCCACTGTAGGAGTTTCTGTAAAGACTCAGGAGCTATTCTGAGGTATTTTAACTAGAGAAGATGGTTCCAATGGAGGCTCTTCAAAGAGGAGTCAAAATGTTCAAGCCATGCAGTTAATGCAGAAATGCCTGGCTCACCTGAGCTCAAATGGAACTACCTTGTATGAGCAGGCTCTGTAAGTTCCCCAGGCCTGCAGAATTCTTAGCCTCCTATGTTCAAATGAATATCTTCATTACTGGAGATATGTTCTAATACTGAAAAGAGCAGCCACTTTAATTTTCTTCTGTTTTGTTTTAAATTATTTATTTAATAACCACATGACTAGAAGAAGCATTTTATTACAGCACTAACATATTCAATAACAATTTCCAGAGCAAACATGCATCTCTTTCCAAATTGGTTGTAAATTTTTAGGTTCACAGTTGAATTAATACAGTTATACAATATTGAACTCAGTATAAGCCCTGTAAGACATAAAATTGAATGAGGTTTTAACCTTTAAAAAGATCTCCATTTCATTTTAAAATATACTGTTTCATACAGAAAAACTCATTTTTAATGCTACTAACACATGTTTGATTTTTCTCCACCTTAACTGCCTACTCCCTGGGCCCAAAAAGTCAAAGCAGCCATTTCCACATTAATAACCCCTAATGACCTACAAGGTGCAACCTGTGTTGTAAACTGTGGACAGCTGCTCTTTGAAGTGGTTTCTGTAAACAGATTTGAAGGAGCTCTTTTTGGTTTCCATGTGTTATTTTGATCAGTCCAAGCGTTACTCTAACTCTAATAATGTTCATGACCTTGATCCTAACTAAAAAGCCTTATGTCTTTCAAAAATCACCCAACAGATAATAGTATTAGAATATTATAACCACTTCCTTCTTGAACTACAGTCTCCTGTAAAAAAAATACCTTAGAGGCTTACAAGAAAACAACTGATGATGATTTTGAAGAACCAACTATGAATGTAGAGATTGATCAAATTCACTTTGAAAATCTATTCAGCTACTATTTTAAAGAAAAAAAACCTACTAAAAGCTAAACACTACCCAATACTTAAGAAAACAGAAGATATTTTGAATAATAAAAATAACTCCAAAATGTTCTTTGCATTTACTTAATAACTCAGAACCCTATAAAATCTGAATCACTTCAGCTATATTCTTATTCTTCCTAGATGTATAAGAACGTTAGATGGCCCAGGTGTTTCGGCGTGTCTCTCTACTCCCTATACGTGGTAGGTTGACTAGGCTTTAGTGGATGAACCTAAACCAAAGGAAATTTGGGGACACAAGTTTGACTATAGGCCTCTATCTATCTATCTATCTATCTATCTATCTATCTATCTATCTATCTATCTATCTATCTATCTATCTATCTATCTATCTATCTATCTATCTATCTATCTATCTATCTATCTATCTATCTATCTATCTATCTATCTATCTATCTATCTATCTATCTATCTATCTATCTATCTATCTATCTATCTATCTATCTATCTATCTATCTATCTATCTATCTATCTATCTATCTATCTATCTATCTATCTATCTATCTATCTATCTATCTATCTATCTATCTATCTATCTATCTATCTATCTATCTATCTATCATCTATATAACCTACCTAATCTATCATCTATCATCTACCTACTTATTTATCATCTATCTATCTATATGTTTGTATATGGTGTGCATATATATGTATATACATATATTTATGTATATATAAGTACAGAGTAGTGGGAAGGTGGTAGTAAGGGAAGTGCAGATAAGGGAAGGGGATCTAAATATGAGTGAAATACATTGTATGAAATTTTCAAAAATTCAATGAAAAAAAAAAACCCAAAATATTTACTAGGTGAAACCTTCCAATTTCATTTTAACCAGCCTGATGGGTGTCCTTTCTTTAATCAACATTTATTTTGAATGAGTTTAATTGTATATATCATACACTTAAAACTCATTTTTATGGTGAAACAGAGTAAAAAATGACTAAAAATATCTAAAGAGTAAATTAGTAACTTTTGGAAGGATACAGCAAAAATAAAGTCTCTTACCCACACAGGTCAAAGAATCCATGGTATTGTCAATATCACAAAAATCCCACTGTGTCCTTTCCACCCCCAGTGAGAAAATTTGTCCTGAGTTTAATTATAGTCACTCCTTGAGTTTTGTTTTAAAACTCTATAAAATCATTTGCCCCAAAGCAATATAGCTTAATGTTGCCCTTTTTGACTTACTACAAATGTAGCTGTGAAGTTTGCATTTTTATATAATTTCCCCAGTATCATACATTTAAAACTCATTGATGTAGACATGTAATTAAATCTTTAATTTATACAATGAAAAATATATAGCATACTGTTTCTAATTTTTTTCATTTGGAGTTTATTACTAATGGTGTGGTTATGGATATTACTGAAAAGGGAAAGGGTAATTTATTACACATGAGCATATGTTTCTATCAGACTTATATATGCCAATAAAATTGTTGATCATGGACTTTAACAATATAATTGGCTCTAGAGTATATCTCAAAAAATTTTTAACCATTTGTACTTACTAAATTACTTTTATGTTTATTTTTACTTAAACATAAAAAGCACAAAATGATACATATTTTTGGGAGTGAATGTTGTGTTTCAAGATGTATAAATCACATAATACTTAATCAGGTTAGACATAGTTATGTCCTTATTTCCAGTGGGAAAATTTTGATAATCTTTTCTTATACTTTTTGAAATATGTAGCATGTTATTATTTGTTACTCTACTATGCAATAGTACAGGGCTTCTAAAATATTGTCTGCTAGTTACACCTTTTGCCTCAGAAATTTCCATGCAAATACAGATTTATAGGTTATATGAATGAGATCTACAAATCAAACATTTCCTAATGATAAATCATAAAGCATTTTATTTTAAAGCAATTATATATACACACATATATATATATGCTGACATGTATTAAGACAAAATTTTGTAAACTACTGAAACCAATGAGTTCATTTAGTGTGGTAGTTTGAATGAGAATGCCTCCCATAGGTGTCAAGTATTTGAACACTTTGTCCCCATTTGGTGGCACTGTTTAGGGAGGGTCCTGGAACCTTTAGGAGGTGTGGCCATGCTGGAGGAAGCATATCACACAGGATGGGCTTTGAAAGTTCTTAGTCTTGCCAGATTTCCAGTTTTGCTTTGCTTCCTGTGCTTGCTTGAAGATGTGATTGCTCAGTTTTCTGCTCTGGCCACCTTTGCTGCCATTCTTCCCCACCATGATGGACTCTATGCCTCTGGAACCATAAGTCAAATGAATTCTTCCTTCTGTAAGTTGCCTTGATCATAGTGCTTTATCAGAGCAACAGAAAAGTAACTAAAACATTTACTTTTACATATGGAATTAAATCTTTGTTGCATACTTGATACTATGTAATATGGAGTCTTTTTTGGTGTTTTTTAGGGTTGATCTGTATTTTGAGGATATGACCATCGATGTTGAGAACACTGCTTTGCATAAAGACACAATAATCAATCCTGAAATATATTTTGGCCTATATTAAGAATTGTTGAAAATTTTGTTCTAATGCCAAGCCAAAGTTCATTGAATGATTTTTCTTATGAAATTCAAGCCAGCAGCTCAAATGTCAATTTTTAAAATCAAACATTCCAGCACAATACAATCAAAAGATTTGTTAATTTAATACTTACATGCTAAGGAGTGATTGTAGGAAAATATTGAAAGTCTTTGTTTCCCTGAACTATTGTTTCTATAAAAGTAGAAAACTTCAACTTCGTGTAGTTAAAACTCTGCAATTCATATTGCAATAGTCTTGAACCTGAGCTGAGGCATTTCAGGCAGCGTTCATTGAGATTGCATGATGTGATACGTATACAGTGTGAAGCACCCTAGTCCCACAGACAGACTGAACCCCACAATACAAACTATTGCTATTGATCTGGGTTACCCACTAAAACTTGATGTTAAGATCCTATTGTTGAAGACACCACACTTTGGTCACAAGACCTGGAGAAAACAAGTTGAACCCTGCTGAGTAGATGTCATAGTCCTGGAAGGTGTACTAAGGCACCAGGGGAAAAAGCCATCAATAGTCCTACCCAGCTGTGAACCCTGTGAACCCCCTTAATGACCGGCATGGCAATATATGTCCATGCATGCAATGCTATCATGAATGTTATGGGGGGGCTTGTGTGTGACTAACTGCATTTTGATTACATTTAAGGCCTGTTCCACAAGTGGGAATTCATGCCTGGAGCTATAAATCTGGCCCAAACCACACAATTGGGGAGTGTATAGGTCACAGGAGTGAACCTATTACTATTTTTCTAAATGGACATAGTATCAAATTGCCTTCTAAATTCGTATCTCTATGCTCATAGATTAGTGCAGGTCTCAGATTCTGTAGTGGACAGTAGTTAAAGCAGAGAACACAGTGGGTCAAATTCAGAGCATAAGTATCTGTGGAATGTTTACCCATAAATGGGACATATATATCACACCCCTCCCCTCAAGGTTTAGGGACCATTGAGGAAGAAATTGTGGAAAGACTGTAAGTGCCATAGGTTGGGGAGGACCAGAGCAAAACAGCGTCTTTGGGACATGACAGGATTACTGCACTTATGAATTCTCAGAAGTTGTGGTTTACAGGGGCTGGAGAGATGTTTCAGCTGTTAAGAGCACTGGTTGCTCTTGCAGAGGACCTAGGTTTGGTTCTCAGCACCCACACGGTGGCTAACAGGCATCAGTAACTCCAGTTCCAGGAAATCTATACACTCTTCTGACCTCCAAGGGCTTTGCATGACACCAGTGCACTTTTACACATACTGGCAAAATACTCATACATATAAAATAAAAATAATAAATAAAATATATTTTTTTTAAGTTGTGGCTTGCCTGAACAAGACCAGAACAAGCTCAAGCCAGTTAACATTCCAGTACATGGGGAGGACTGATGAGCCCCAACCCCTAGTTGAGGAGTTACTGACAGCTGATGGCTTCTGGGTAGGAAGAGTCATTATTCTTTTAAGGATGTGGCTCATGGCTGGTTGACCATGCTCCAGTGGATGGCCCAACACCCATGAGTATATGGGCAGAACAAAGTGGATTTGTTGGGTTAAAAAATAAAGGAAGACATGAAGTTATGAGAGAAGAAGGATGAGGGGAAGATGTAAATATGGGAGACTTTAGGGAGAGGAGTGTGGTATAATCAAAGTACATTGTTTTTGTCTTTTTGAGTCAGGGTCTCCCTGTAACCCCAGCTGTCCTGGGTCATCAGGCCTGACAGCCATACTGATTTTATTTCCTTTGAATATAGACTCAGGACTGGGATTTTTAGATCATATGGTAGTATATTTTTAATTTGAGGAACCTCCATATGGTTTTCCATACTTGCTGTGCTAGTTTACAATCCTATCAACTTCTACTAGCAGTGGGAAACTACTGCTAATTGTTACATCCTCAGCAACCCTCAGGAGAACAAGCCTTCCTTAACTTCGCCAATATGCTATGTGTGAAGTGGTACCTCACTGTAGTTTTTATTTACGTGTCTCTCTTGGATAATGCAATTGAGCATATTATTATGTGCTTATTTGTCACTTGAATTTTATTTTTGCGAAGTGGCTTTTACTCATTTTTATATGTGTCTAGTGACTCTGATTCACTGTATTTTTGATATGCACCTGTAGCAAATTATATGCATTTCAAATGTGTTTTCTCTATCCAGATTGCTTTTCAGGGGTGTCTTTTGATGAACTTACGTTCTTATTTTCAAAAAAATTAAATACATTTATTTTATTTACTATTTGCATTTTATTCAAATTTGGTATTTGTACCTTAATTAAAATCATTCTCCACTCAAAAGTCAGGAAGATATTAAGATTTAATGAAATTTTGTAGTTTAATTTTTCACTCTTTAGTCTCTGACATCCCTATTTCTGTAAATGGTGTGAGTTAGAGAGTCCAATATTTTCCCCACAAATACCTAGCTATCCCCACAATATTTACTAAAGGTACTATCTTTGGGGACTGGAGAGATGGTAAAATACTTGTTGCATAGCCATGAGGCCAAGAGTTGGGATCCCAGCACCCAAGAAACAAACGGGTTTCCTGACCATGCCTATAACCACAACTCTTGGGTAGGTGGAGAAAAGAGGATCACTAGGGCTTTCCCATTTCCTGACTAGCTAAGAAAATGCAAACCCCAGTTCAGAGAGAGACCCTTCCTCAAAAGAATAGGCTGAGAATGACAGAGGAGGACTCCTGACACCCCATTCTGGTTGCTGTAGTTGAGTGCACAGGTGTGGATAGTCAGGAGCACATTTGCACTCTCTCTCTCTCTCACACACACACACACTCAAACACACAAATAACTAGATAAATAAGTAAATATACAAACAACCTTTAACAAATGTTCTCTCTTTATTTTATCTGTCATCTGTATCATAAACTGTATTATCACACGTAGATAAGTCTCTTTCTATGCTTCTGTTACACGCATTGATTTTTTTAATCTACTAAGTGAACTCTACACTTTCTTAGTTGATATTAATTGTGTAGTTTTTAATTGATAAGAGTAATAGCAGATCTAGGTATGGATGAGCACAAAGTTTATACAATTTTTCTCTTGTATAAAAATTATGAATTTAAAATTAAGTATAAAATTAACCAGAAATTACAACAAATCATAAGTCTTAGAAAGTTCGACCCTATAAAAATCATGAAATACAGGTAAACAATGTTTTATTAATTACTCTTAATATGTCTTGAGACTTTTTCTCTATAATTTTTATAAAATTTTCATTGATTTTTCTTCCATATTATGGGTTACTTTGTAATATCATTTTTTAGAAAGAAAAGCAAGGTTTTTCAATAAAAAAGACCATTTTTGTGTATTTAGAAACTTTTTATCCATCACTGTTACACTTGTGAATATTTTAGAATGCCAAATTTATAAAAGATCTACCAAAGCTTTCAATACATTAGGTATAGGTATACTCAACATTTTCAAATTATAAATATATACCCTTCAAACACAAGAATTCTACTAATTTCTCCTTTGTGTGGTTTTTATTAAAAGTGACTAGTGCCAAGCATGGTGGCACATGCCTTTAATCCCAGCACTAGGGAGGCAGTGGCAATAGGGTGACCTACAGAGTGAGATCCAGGCTAGCTGGGACAATAGGAAGACCTGTGTCAAAAAGATATGACTAGTGATTTGGGGGCTGGAGAGATGGCTCAACAGTTAAAAACACTTATCACTCTTCCAGAGGACCTGGTTCAGTTCCCAGCACCTTCAGGGCAGCTAACAACCATCCATAACTCTAGTTCCAGGGGATTCAATGCCCTCTCTGGCCTCCGTGGGCAATGCACACAGATGATGCACTTGCATATATGCAGGCAAAACACTCATACACATAGAATAAAAATCTCTTTGAGAAGTGTCTACAGAGGTTGGAGAGATGGCTCAGCAATTAAAAGGACTGGCTGCTCTTGCAGAGGACCCAGGTTTGATTCCCAGCACCAACCATTTGTAACTCCAGTTCCAGGGGATCCAACACCCTACTCTGGTCTCCTTGAACTTCGCCCAACATAGGCACACTTAAATACATGTATGCAAAACACTTGTACATATAAATAAAAATTGAAGTGTTTAGTGATCTTATTTCAAATACTTCACTGTCAAGTATATTTCAGAAACAGAACTTCCATTTTAACATAATCATCAAAAGAAATACTTCCTTAATATTTTAAATATGTAATGGATGGACATTTTCCACAGTGCAACTTCCTTCACCTCACTTCACACCTTGTTCTCCCTCTACCACACACACACTTATGGTGCCAGGTATCACAAGATATTCAGGCAGTAAATCAGCCTCTCATCCAACTTGTTGCAAGACACAGCACTGGGTGAATCACCACAGAGAACTTAGAAGTATTCCTGGAAGTCATTCTTACAACTGAAGGTTAGCAATAAAGCAACTA
The DNA here is from genome assembly GCF_000622305.1 of Nannospalax galili. Lineage (NCBI taxonomy): Eukaryota > Metazoa > Chordata > Mammalia > Rodentia > Spalacidae > Nannospalax > Nannospalax galili. The sequence continues at coordinate 8,404,436 of NW_008358101.1, forward strand.
AATATAAAAATGACTAGGATCCATGAAAGTGTGCCACCAGGAACTGATATTAAATATCACCCCAACTGAACTCCTCACTCAAATCCCTCAAATGCCCACTCTAAGTCTGCCAGCACAGTGGCTATATGATGGAAGTAAATTTAGCAAGAAAATATGTAGGCGTCTTTACCGACTTTGATTAAATGATGTATTTCACACATTTTTCAAAAACATAACAACGATGGGAACATAGTATTAAGAGAACTTCAAGGGTCCTAAAAAGTACACAGCAAATCTGCCTCAAGCTATAACTTTTTACTAAGATTTAAAAGCCTGTCCTTACACTTTGTTCTTCAGTGGTTATTACTGTCCACATCCTGCATTTAAATATAAATTTAGATTCATCTTATCTTGTTCCACATAGATAAGTGCAGTGCTTTTGTCTGATATTATGTTGAATCTATGAACCACTAAAGGGAGAACTGGACTCTTTACAGTATTAGGTCCTGCAATCCATGAACTTCGTATATCTTTCCATGCACTAGAATCATTAAAAATCCTTCTACTAACTGTATACAAATTACTATAAAAGGTGTTGGACATATCTTCTTAATTTCCTTAATTCTGGATTTTTTCATTAATATTCAATATATTTTATAATGTTTAATTTCCAATATTTGTTGCTAATATATATAATCATGTGTACTTAATAATTTTCTAAATTTCATCGATATTGAAAATGTATCTGTAGGTTTTACTGATGTTTTTCTTTTGTAATCATATTTATTTTAAAATAACATTTCTCTACTGATTCTTATAATGTACATGGGGATTTGTGCTTATTTGTTAATTTCTTTGTGGTTTTTGCCTTTCTGCAATTTTCTTACATTGTCCTTATTTCTAAGATTGAAAGAATTGGTGATAATGGGATTCTTGCTTTTATCACAAAATATGCTACTGATCTTTCTAATAAAGTTCTTTTTATAGACATGCTTATTACAACTTGAATAACTTAATTGATTTCTGATTTTAAAATTATGATTATGAATTAATTAATGTTGAGTTTTGACAAATGCTTTTCCTGCAACTGTTGACATGGTATAACTTTCATTCTCTCCTATTTAATATAGAATATTGTACTAATTAATTTCATCAATTCTTGAAACCAACACAATTGAAAATACCCCCTTTCACATATTTTCATAACTTTTTGCTGATTTTTAAAAGGACTTTTGAAATCTAAGATTAGTCTATAAGATTGTGTTTCCTTGGTTTTAGAATTAATGTTCTGTTATTTTCACCAAATGAGTTCATGATTTGACACTCTTTTTTAAACTACTTACTCGGAAGAATTTAGATAAAATTAGTTTTTTCTTCTTTAACTGTTTTAGAAAGCTTACCAACAAACCATTTTGTTTTGGAGTTGTATTTGTGGGAAGTTTCTTTTACTGCTGATTTAAAAATAATTGTGAAGAAATTACTCATGCTCTGTGTCCTTGTGTCAGATTTGGCAAGTTATAGCAAACTTAACATTACGAACTTGTGGCTCTTCTGGCTCTCACTATTGTATGATGATTTCTATTGCATCAGTTTCTCCCCAGATCTTAATTTTACTTCTTTCACTTTCCTTTTTGTTAAGTTATTGCTCCATCTAAAACTTCACATATCTTCAGCAGTTTTCTTTTCTAATAAATATATTTTAAATAGAAATCCTTCTGAAAAATCACAAATCTGATAAGATGATAATATCCAAAATATATAAGAAACTCTGTAACTCTGTAGGAAAAGAGTTACAAGAAAACATGCTAATTAAAAAAGGGACAAAGGAGGTCAAGAAGCATTTCTCAAAAGAAAGCATATAAATACTAACAGGTGTGTAATGTACAAAAGCCTCACATGAGATAAATGCAAATTAACATCAAAATGATAAATCACCTTATTACTTTTTTTTCATTCCATGACAAAATACCTGAGAAGGGTCAGTTTCAGGAAGGAAGGGTTTATTTTGACTTATCTCTCATCATGACAAGAAAGCATGCTGGTAGGAACTGGAGGCAGCTGGTCACATTGTATCTGTAGTCAGGGAGCAGAGAGCATTGAATGCTGACGCTCAGCTGTTGTTCTCTTTTTAAAAAAATATTATTAAATTGTTGTACATTTACTTCATACCATACAAGTTGATCATATTTAGATGCCCTTGCCTATCTGCACTCTCCACAGCCTCCACCCACTGGATTTCATGCATTCTGACATATATGGTAAAGCCTATTGAGTCAAGTCTCGGAATGTCCCTCAGTATGAGGTGTTCTTCGTTTTATGTAGTCTGAGACTAACCCATGGAATGTTGCCACCTACAGTTGAGGCTACGTCAGTTAACCTAGTCTAGATCATCTGTCACAGGCATGCTCAGAGGCTGGTCTCCTTTGTGATCAAAGATCCTGCCAAGTCAGCAATGCATATTAGCCATCATATACCTCATGCCTATTAGAACGGTTGCTATAGAGAAAGTGAGAGAGAACAAATGCTGAAGAGAATGTGGAGAAAAGTGAACACTTGTATGCTGCTCCTGGAAATGTGGATTATTGCATTTATTATAGGAAAAAAATATGGTGATCTCTCAAAAAGTTAAAAATAGAATCACCATGTGATTTAGCAATCCACCACTGGGCATACAACCAAAGGCAATATTATTAGTATGTTGAAGAGAGATATGCACTCCCATGTTAATTACAGAAATTGCACAATAATCATGAAATCAACTTAAGTGCATATCAGTGGATGCCTAGATAGGAAGAGATGATAAACAGATAATGTATGTTATACACACTAGAATGCTATATGGTTTCAAAAATGAAGGAAATCCTATTATGTATGACAAAATAGATGAACCTGAAGGACAAGCAAAATTAGCTAGGCAGTAAAAATATAAATTTTATATGGTTTAACTCATATGTAGAAGTTTAAAATGTTAAACTCAGGGCTGGAGAGATGGCTCAGTGGTTAAGAGCTCTGGCCACTTTTACAGAGGACCAAGGTTTGATTCCCAGCACCCTCATGGCCACTAATAACTGTTTGTAACTCCAGTTCTAGGGACTCCAACACCCTCTTCTGACTTGTTGGGGTATTTCACAACACAGGTGTATTTACATACATGCAGGCAATACACTCATACACTATATATAATGTTAAACTCAAAAACAAGGAGCAGAATGAGGGACAGGGTTTATTGGCCAAATGATAGGAGGTGTGCCAAGGCAGGAACCTGGATCACAGACCATGGAGGATAGCTGCTTAACTGGCTTGCTCCGCTGGTCTGTGCTAAGCGTGCTTTCTTATACAACACAGGAGCAACTGCCTAGGGATGATACTGCCCATAGTGAGCTGGGGCCTCCCACATCACTCAAAAACCAAGAAAATGCCCCACAAATGTGTCTACAAGGCCAATCCAATAGAAATTCCTCAATTGAGATACCCACTTCCCAGGCGTGCCAACTTGACAAATAAGCTATCCAACACAAAGTCCCAAGCTTAGCTGAGGAACTACTGGAAACTGAATGCTGCTGCGTGAGGAGAGTTGATGTTCTTTGAGGGAATGGCTCTAGATAGGCTGACTAGACTTCAGTGGATGAACTTGCACTGAGGGACATCTAGGTACAAAAGTTTGACTCGATAGACCTTAAAATACAATCCTGTGGGAGGGGTATTGAAGGTGCGGATGGGGGAGGGGCATCTAAATATGATTAAGATATATTGTATGAAGTGCATAAAATTCAATAAAATATATTTTAAATGTTAAAAACTTGTTCAATTTTATGTGTTACAGGGTTTATACTGAGCTCAATATTGTATAACTGTATTAATTCAACTGTGAACCTAAAAATTTTATAGCCACTTTTGAAAGAGATGTATCTTTGCTCTGG
>NW_008358101.1:8408462-8436136 GCF_000622305.1 Nannospalax galili
TATCTATCTATCTATCATCTATCTATCATCTATCCAAGAATAAAAAATAAATAAATAAGTAAATAAAAAAGAGTGTTTGTGCTATTCTAGAGGACCTGAGTTCAGTTCTATCACCTACATTGGATATCTTACAACTGCCTGTAATTCCAACTTCAGGCATCCAACATTCTTTTCTGGCCTTTGTGAGCACCTACACATGACATACATTCACACATAGACACAAGTACATAAACAACAATACACAGTTTTTTAAAAGAAAACAAATGCTCACATATTCTAGTGAGGATGTAGGGAAAGATTGTAAACTCATGCAGTCCATATGGGTATAAGTTATGGATGTTCCTTAAAAAATTAAAAATGGGACTACTATATGACCTGGCTGTACTACCCCTGGGTGGATTTCTGAAGGAATCTAAGTCAGTATACCACAGAAATTCTTATACATCTACATTAAATTGCTTTACTGTTCACAATACCCATGCTGTAGAACAAGCCTAGGGGTCTATCAACAGATGAATGGTTAAAGAAAATGTGGTACATGTACATAATGGATTTTATTCAGCTGCAAAGAAGAATGAAATCATGTCATTTCAGTAAAATATTTAGAAATGGAGATCATTACATTAAGCAATTTAAGCCAGACTCAGAAAGATAAATATCATTGCCGTTTCTCTCATATGCAGAATCTAGATTTTAAAAAAGACATGAGAGTGTAAGAGGGATAATTTGACAACAGCAAGGGGACCACAAGGAGGGGAGAGAGGGAGCCACATTGAATATGATCAAAGCATATAAATGACATGCACATATAAAAATGCCATGGCAAAATTATTTTTTCTTTATAATTATGTACTAACAAAAAAGGAAATTGGAAAAATCTAAACAAACATGTCCCCATGTCATGTAATGTTATCAAAGCAGAAAACATTGAATTACTCCAACTACTGGAGAGCTCTCTTGTTTTCCTTGTTCCCTGATAAGTGTTTAGTTTCAGGTAAATTGAGTTCTCTCTTCTTCAGAGCCATTTATTGTCTGTACCTCTTTATCTGGTCCGAACTTGTTGGAAAGCCTATGAACCACAACAATGACCAACCTAACAAAATACCTCCAGTGGTGTGATTGTGGTAGTTTTATTGTGGGGCTACTCAACAGCTATCTAATTGGGCATAAGACCCACTCAGTAGGAGGGAATTAGTTTTGTGTTGTTTATTTTTTATAATTTTTAAATAAGTTTTTGCAAATTTCATATACTATATTTTGATCATACTTAGATCCCCTCCACTATCTGGACCCTCTTGGTATCCTCCACCTGATTTCTTGACCTTTTAAAGCATTTGCTAACGAGATTGAAAAAAGGGGCCAATAGCGTCCATGTATCATTTTTCTAACTTTGCCCTGAGGAGAGGCTCATTTTTGTATGTTCATTTTTATATTTTCCCATGATTCAACAGTCTATTTTTAAAACTCAAAATATTGGTAAATAAACAATGCATATGGGGAAGAGTTTCTTGTTAGCATTCTACACCAGCTTTATCATAATGAATAACTGAATTCACTGCTGTTTCTCAGAAAGGCACTTGAAAAGCTAGCTCTGTTTCTGTTTTGTTTGGTTTTTCTCTGGACACTCATTTTCCCACTAACAGTATTGCAGATCTCACCAGTTTTACTTGCCACATAATATCTTCAGAATCTTTCACTGGAAAAGTCATTTCATTTTATATCAACAGTATAACAGGAACATAGTGATGTCAAGAGAGTGGGAACTCCATATCAAAGGAAACCAAGAAAATGGGACATCTCCCACAAGACACGGAAATTCCAGTGTATTTATAATGAAACTTGAAGCACATAGAACATAGGACTCATGGATAGCAACACCAACTTATTGGGATAGAACAAGCCTTCCTTTGAACCTTGTTTTAAGATACTTAAGTTCATGTAGGAATCCTCATGGTCTATGACTACATTTTTTATTAGGTTTTCTATTATTTTGAATGAAAACTCTTGAACGATGCCCACAAAAGGTGGAAAGAAACAAAAAAGCTAAATGGAAATGTCTACCCTTATCTCTTCCTTTTGTTCCTTTGAGATATTTAACAAAAAAAGTTAATCCCCATAACCTCAGCTTTTTAATTTGAATTATATAGTTTTTTAATTTTTTGAGAATTTCATATATTAGTACTGTATTTACATTTCTGTCCCTTCCCTTCCCCACTCCAACTCTCCCCACATTCTTCCACCACTCCTTAATTTCATGACCTCTTCTTTGATTACTATTGCAAATATGTATAACCTGCTGAGTCATTTAATGATGCTTGTATGTATATTCATTCAGAGATTATCACTTGGAACTAAATACTTATCAGGGAACTCATCCCTGGAGAAAACTGGTTCTCTTTCCTTTGGAGCCATTTAGTGCTTGTACCTCTTTATCTGGCCCTACACAGTTGTAAAGCCTATGGTCCACAACAACAACCAGCCCAACAAAACATCCCTAGTGGTGCAATAGTGGCAGTTTTATCTTGAGGATACTCAACAACTCTAACTGAGCTTAAGACCCACTTAATAGGAGGGAATTTTGTGTTATTTTTTATAATTTTTAAATAAATTTTTACAAATTTCATGCATTATATTTTGATCACGTTTAGATCCTTTCCACTATCTTGGCCCCCTTACTACCCTCCACCCAAAATATCCTTCCTTTTGGGCTCATCCACCGGGTCCTCATCAACCTACCAAGAGTCTCACCTTTTAAATAAGACTTATTCTTCCCCTTCCAGTAGCCATCAGTTGCCAATAGTTCCTCAGGCAGGACTAGGGTTTCTTATTCTCTTCCCCACTTCTATGCTGAGATTTTGTTTGGCTTTAGTTTATGTGGGACTTGTGCGTGTTGTCACCATTGCTGTGAGATCATGTGAATAACTGCTCAGCTGTCTGAAAAACTGTTTCCTTGTGGTCATCTACTGGCTCTTAATAATCTTTCCGTCCTCTCCTTCCCTTTGATTCCTGAGCCTTGGGAGGCAGAAGTTTGATATAGGTGTCCTATTCAGGGATAAGCAGTCTGCAGCCTCTTATTTTCTGCACATTGGCCAATTGTGGGTCTCTGTGATAATCATCATCTGCTGTATAAAGGAGCTTTTCTGCTGACAGTTGAGATGCGTTGATCTTTGGGAATAAAAAATTAGTAATTAGAAGTTGCTTTAGTACCGTATCTGTTAGGCTCTCCCAGTAGGAGGGAATTCTTGACTAGTATTGTATATGTAGAAAAATACCCATAACTGGAGAGGTCATAGATTCTACAGGAGAACCTACGACTGCCACGTTCCTTAACCAATATAATTTCTAATTATACTCTAAATATTGATCCTTATAGCCACAGATAAGTGCCTTTCTCACTCACCAAAGAAGCTTCTTTTTTCAACATATGGACACCATTACAATGTTCTGCAACTGATGAGAGAATAAGTGATGATGAGGAATCAAGCACCAAATGACACATCTACAGTGCAACCTCTATACCTAAGGCTCAGGGAGCTCTGTGGAAGATGGGGTGGAAAGCTTGTAAGAGCCACAGGACCAGGATACCTGCTGCTAAATGTCTCTTTAGACATGACAGGAAAGCTGTATCCATGAAATCTCAATAATATAGTTGCCTAAACAAGACCTGCATAGTGACAACACTACTTGATAGGCCAATGTGGCTAGGGGAAATTTTGCAACCTTTAACTTCAGTGCTTTTATTCTGTAAAATTAAAAAACACATCAACTTTGAACATTTGATATTGAGTTACAGGTATGTGATTCAATGTTTTTTATGTAACTATTCAATATGCCAGGTTTAACTATATAACACTTTAAAGATTTGGTTATTTATGTAATAATTAGATTTGTATTAAATTCTACAGGAAGGTAATCCTGTGAAGGTTTTATGGGTATTGGGAAGCACATGGATCAGGACTTTTAAACAGAGTCAACTCTTTTTATGACTGTTTCCCCAAAACAACAAGTTCCATTTAAATCCTTGGATATACAAGGTGAAGTGTCTTTTAAATGACACGGTCCACTCAAGACACTAATGACTTTTACACAGAAAACAACTGGATAATCAAAAAGTGTCCTTGATGTTCTGCCCAGCATTATCCTTTTCTACTTATGGTTTATTTTACTGTGAGTACAGACATTATGCTGTCATTGCATAGTCTTGGAATTTTAACATATCCTTTCAGACTGGAAGGAAAATTATGTTTCCAGTTTCTCAGATAGGAAAAGCAAAATATAACTAATTTATTTATGATTCTGCTCTGTCAAACTCAGTAAGTGTATGGTTTTTTTAAAGTTTTCTACTAGAAAAATAAAAATATGGTTTTTTTACCAAGAGGATTTGCGAAGAGTACTTTCTGAATGCCATCCGATAATTTACTGTGTCACTAAGGAAAAGTCACTTATGTTGTCTCTCTCTGACATTCTACCACAGAAAAACCCATAGCATAATGATCAGGTATTTCTCAGTCAGGAGGGACAGCAAAGATAAAGTTACTATGACAATAATGTAACTGATATTTATTGATCACTGCTAGCCAAGTAGCATTCCAGAACTTTATAGATAATTAAGGATGTTCATAGGGTAAAGAGATAGCTCAGGGGCCAAGAGTGCTTACTACTTTTAAGGGGGAACTGAATTTGATTCCTAGTATCCATATTGGGCTGGTGACAACCACATTTAAGTTCTGCTTCAGGGAATTCAACACCTCTAGCCTCCTCTGCCGCCAGCATTCAAGTGCACATGCCCTCTGCCACATACACATAATTAAAAATAATAAAAATAAAGAATGTTCATTTCTCCTCACAATCCTATATGAGAACTTTTATAATCATCCTCATTTTTAGAAAAGAAATGGAGGCAGAGAAACTTGAAATAACTGGCCTGAAGTCATGGACCAGGAGGTTCTAGTCAAAATCAAGCAGTCTGTACTCGTCCATACTCTGAACCTTGCTTCTCTTCTAATAAAATGATAGGTCAAGTTCTCATTCCCGACAGCAGACATTTGATGGGTCAGTAAAGCTGCCAAGTTTTCAGTGCAGGAATTACTCTACCAAAGGCTTTTCCTGCTTGTTTATTTGTTTTAAATAAATGGAGAAACGACTCTGTGATTAAGAACACTTGCTGCTCACTTGATACTCATGACAGCTCACAACCGCCTATAATTCCAGTTTCAAGGACTGTTTCAGCCTCCAAGGGCACCAGGCATGCAGGTGGTGAACACAGATACATGCAAGCACTCACAGATACACATCAAAAAATGTTTAAAAGGTGAGTGGGCTGGAGAGGTGGATGAGAAGTTAAGAGCATTTGGGGCTCTTAAAGAGGATATGCATTCAGTTCCCTGCACTCACATAGCTGTTAACAACCATCCCTAACTCCAGTTCCAGGGGATCCCATGTCTTCTTCCGGCCACATGTGGTGCCCTAACATGCACACAGGCAAAACTCCCATATACATAAAAAATACAAATAAAACTTTTTAAAGTAAATTATGTCTTTTTGTCTCTGGCAAAGACAGATATGGGGCCATGTGTTGTGTGATCCTTCTTTTTCTAGGTAGATATGACACGAATGTTGATTTACCCCAAACAGGGAACCTATGACAAAGCAGTGTAACAATTCTACAGAAGTCTAACTTGGGGTGAACCAATGAGTTTACTAGAGTTACTTGAAGGTGTATGGGTAAGAGGTTACACACAGGAGCAGGGACAACTCAAAGACAGCTCCATCATTGAAGAGCCCACTCTGGCATGGGTGAAGACTTAAGAAAGCTGTATCCCCAGAACACAGTGTCTGACATTCTGCAGGCAGCTTGACAGTAGTGAGTCTCCACCTGCAGCCGTTGTTCACTGTTTTCTTACCTTATGAGTGGCCTTGTAAATCTTGTTAATTTTAGGAACTTCCTGAGTCTCATGAACCTCTGTCCTAGGGAGAATGTGGAAGAAATTGCTATACAAACTTGCCTTTGTCTACTGACAAAAAAACAAAGCTAGTTTCTTTATACCTATCACGAGCTAAAGAAGATACCTTAAGACTGTTGGGCAGCGATTTGTACTTGGCCCATCCTTTGAGGACTAAGACTGTATTTTGTATGCTTTCTGGCAAACTTCTTTCTTAAAGTCTTGATTTAAGCTGAATGGCCCATCTCTTAGTATTCCCATCCACATAGAATCATCACCATGGTAGTTCCAGCTGTGCCTCGTAATATTCTTGCAGCACACTTCTTGCTTGAGGTTGTTTTACTCAGCTGAGTGCCAAGTACAAATACCCCAAAACAACCCTGTTCAGACAGGGAATTGAAACTGATGCTGCCTCCCTTGACTTTCTTCCTCTTCCATTACACATTGTGCTGTCAGAGCAATCTCTCTTGAGTATCAGTCAGCTATACTGATTCCCATTTTTCTACCACAGAAGATGAATGCATGGCCTCCCTTCCAGGCCTCCTTTATCTGGTTTCCTGACATCCAGCTTGACCTTCTACCTCTAGCTGGGCTCAACTATTTATTCTCAGTTGCTTGCTTTATACATTTATTTCTTGAGGATCTGCTATATACCAGGCTTGTGAAGAATGAATTCCTATCTCAGTTTTTTTTGTTCCTATCTCAGTTTGTTCTTATCAATATTTCATACCTCACATCCATTGTGACATTTCCATTAGCACTGTCTGGACTTTTCCAGGATTGAGTAATTTGATTATTTTTTCCCATTTCTCAATATTTTTGTTAATTTTTGTCGATTTCTTCAATTGGATAATAGCCCCTTAGGTTTTAGATCTCTGTATCCTTGACCAAGCTGAGTAGATTGTAAGTGAACAAAAAAATAAGAGAAGAACTCCAACAGATGCTGAGACTTACTGAATCCTCGATGCAGCTAAGGTCATCAACCTCTACTTAGAAAGCGATGAGAAATCACTGTGCCATCTGTGCAGATTGCACGTGAGGAACATGGAGTTACTTTCAGTCTTTGAAAACGGATGGTGTTGATATGTCTGAGGACAGCGGGGGTGGGACGCAGGGAGAGGGAAGACTTGTACTTTCAGCTTGTGCAAACCCCATCCAAACCTCATGTCTTCCTACCTTAGAATCATTTCCATCAATACAAAACTTTTGATGTATTGTTCCTATTTTCCTGGATTTCAAAGCACAGAATTTTCTATTCTTTATGTTGGAGTTGAGAGTTAAGCCAGTTGCTTGACCTTTTTGCCTTGTACATAAAATCATACTTACTTTCTAAAAGTCTTATTTTGTGCTAGCTCAATTCTAGAATTGCATGCATAGTGTTTTCTTCATTTATTTTATCCTATCCCCAGTCATTTCCAACATATTTTCGTACTGTAAATGCTTTGGCTTACTCATTTAATCAAAAGCCCACTTTATTCATTTTACTTTGTAATTCAGTTTCAACACATCTTTTGCAGCACAATTGTTATGAATTTTCAATTTATTTTTATATCTATTTTTATAGCTGCCACTTCTACAGTGTGGCAAGAATTTTTTTTCTTAACTTTAAAAACAACGTTTCTGAAAGAAAGCTGTTCTAAAATCTGGCTTTTTTAGCAAACTGAACACCCACACAAGGAAGACAGAATGACAGAAGTTAGAGGTGGAAACGATATACAAGGTCACCTTGCCTAGTTTCTCAAGCATTTCCAAAGATGTGTGCAAAACATGTCCTTTTAAACTTAGAAAATATTGTTGACTTTCATTTTATGCTCTTATCTGTAGATTTTGCTCAAAATTATGTTTTGTAATAGTTAAGATTCTCTTTGAAGTCAGTTTGTGTTGGGGTGGTGGAACTGTGATTCAAATTTTAATTTTCCTTTTAAAGGATAATAATAACTATTTTTTGCTTTAAAGAATGGCATTCTAGTTACCTATTGTTTCATAACAACCTAATTCAAAGCCTGAAGAATTTCAAATAACTTTGCTCATTTGGTTTCATCTTGTTACTGTTTGGCAGAGAACCTGGCTCATTGTGGAAGCGCTTGTTCTCCCTGCAGCTTCCAGCAGATGGAGGGGGCTGCCTGAGTCACTGTAAAGCTTTCCTCATACCCATGGCCCTTCAGTGGAACCTCAGCTAGGACTGCCAGCTGGTACATCTAAATGCAGCTTCTTTAGATGTCTTGCCCCCCCCCCCTTAACGTGATGACTTGTCACAGACAATTATCTCAGAATATATGTGGAATCCACCCTTTGTGACTTAGCCTCAGAAGCTACTTACTTTCACAAAGTCCACTCAGATAGAAATAGAGTACTGATAGAAGTGCAAGGGGTGGTAGAAATTTGCATCACAACCCTGCCAGGGTCACATTGGAAAGCACATAGGATGAGAGATCTTGTTCTTGTAGATTTTGGAAAACAAACATATCACAAATAGTTATATAACAAACTATTTATTATTTGAAAATTAATAAAGAATACATTTTTAGTTTAAGTACTACTTCCAAGCTCTTTTCATACAAAACCAAATGTAGGTGCCACTGAGGATATCTAGGAAGTGCATAGCTTCTCATATTACTTGTTTTACTGTAATGCTTCCTGATCATTTATTTTAGGATGGATGCAGTCAGTGAAAAGGAAGAAAAAGGCATGCTAATTCATAATCTGTGCACCCTGACTTTGAACAGTGGTCTAATCATGGTCTTCAATGGATCCACACACTATTTATTAGCATTCTTAACTTAAATATCAAATGATGTCCTTGGGCTTCAGTGTGGTTAAATTATCTTAAGTTCTCTTAAAGAACTAATGTTCTTTGGCCCATGAGATGGCTTAGCAGGAAGGGGCTCTTACCATCAAGCTGACTACCTAAGTTCTATAGGGAGAACCTCTATGTTGGAGGAGAGAACTGATTCCTGCAAGTTCTTTTCTGACATCAAATTGTTTACAGTAGCAGCTACAAGCCCCCCAACAAACAAACAAACAAACAAACAAACAAACAAACAAATAAATGTAATAAAAAGTTTAAAGAGCTAAAGTTCCTGAATTCTGACTCGTATTTTCATGCCTGAAGCTGTATTTCTATTGGCTAAATGTACATGGTCTCCAATATCAGCAGAAAATTATCCTGCAGGATGTGTGCATGTTTCTTTTATTGTTTGAACCCCATGAACACCATGAAACCAACTCCTATCGCATGCTTTCTTTTCACAAATAAGACAGAATTAAGCTATTTCCACTTGAAGTTGAATTTATCCAAATGATACACAGTATTTTTCCTTTCCCTTTACCCTAGAGTGGTCTAGTATACCTCAGTTTTCCCATAAAAATAAGAATACTTTTCTGACAGTGTGTCCCAAATGGGTTAGTTGATAATCCCTTTCTATGAAACATGATTCTGTGGTAACATAATGTAAAGGAAAGGGTGACTTCCATCAGAAGCATGAAACTCACTTGGGAAAGTCACTACTAGTGCACAGGACATTCACAACATAACACAAACATAGATCAATAAATAAGCAGGAGAGTCAAATCTCCAAAAACACTTACAGGAACTTTATAAAATAATGTCTGGCAAAAGTGACAAAGCATTGGTTAACATTAATCCTAAATGCCATTCACTAGCATTGGTTAACATTAGTCCCAAATGTCATTGATAGTTTATTATCTTTTTCAGTTACTAAATCAGACATCTGGTGGAATAGAAAGAGCTTCTCTTCTTGTTTCATTAAGATGCTGAGAATGTACCTGACACTTTCCTGGATTTCTAAAGAGCTTTTCCTCTGTCCTTCAACTCAAGTGATTTCCTCTCCCTCCTGGTTTCCAACATGATAGTTTTTTTACCCTCCCAAATTTCAATTTGACTTTCGGTTATTTCTGACTTTGAAATCACTATGAACTTCCCCCATGTTTTATACAATAAAATCTCCTCTCTGCAAAGTTCTTTTTCTTCCTTCACTTCTATATCTCATCCCAAATTGAAATCCCAGGCCAAGTTATCTGGGAATCCCTTTGCTTATGTATATTGCTCTACTGACATTCATGTCTACTGACACACCACTAGGGAAATCGTGTGTATCTTCCCTATCGTTATTCGTTGTTTTCTGGAAAATCTGGCGTCAGTCTTGACTATGCCTTCAAACTGGCTTGTGGGAGCCAAGCCAAGACTGGCAGAGAGGCTCTCAAGGCCAAGGGCACTGTTGAAGTGCCACAACAACACAATGAGAAAGCAGACTACAAAGTCTCTCTATTGAACTACCATGACTCAGAATCCTGAGAAGAAAAGCCAAAAGCTTTGCTGGCATCTCTCTCAAATCCTTGTGTATCACCACTCCTTGAAGCATAAGGTTTCCAAAGGCAGCTTGAGATTGAAGGGACCAAAGTGACCCATACTGAAAATGTCAGTGTGCTCATCACAGCTTGTCATGGAAATTAGCATTTTGAAAGTGGTTGGATCCAACACCCTAATCCTATTTACTTCATAACCTCATCCAGAAATATGTGGCCAAGGACAGAAGGAGAAAGACTTGAGCCATGTGGCTCTAGCAATATGTCATGTACAGAACGGGAGGGCGACTCTGACCCCAGCATCCCGACAGTGCATAACAGCTCTGCTGTAGAAAGGAATAAGGATGCATGGACACACTGCCGCACTAAAAGCTGCTTTGCCTTTGCTGGAAAAGAGCAGTTATTGAACAGCCCACCAGGAAAAGTTTTCTCGCTTCTTACTTAGCCCTTAAAGCAAAACTACTACTTTCAATCTATAAAACAAAACCAGAAAAAAAATCATAAAAATTAGCTTTGCTATTTTTGTTTTTTGGTTTTGTTTTCCCGCCTGCCCCCTTAGCTATTCTTTTAATGTCCAATGAGAATACATAGATGCAATTGAATTAAAAAACTGCCTTCCAAATGTGATGGAACTACTGTGAGAATTTGCTGTCAAAAGGGAGCATATATATGATTTTCCTAAGCATTGTTCAGACAAAAATGAGAAAAGAAAATCAGAAGAAAGGCAGATATACAACACACACTCTAATTAAAACTCAAATCAAAGCATACTGAGAAGTGCTTATAGATCTGGCTGATAAATGTTTTTTATCTTAACATTTGCTGTCTAGTGGCAAAGAACTAGAAATGAAAAGGCAATTAGGAGCTCTGAGAATTTGCTTTATTTCCAATGTCTCGTCTCATATAAAACAATAAGCTGCATTGTCAACAGGTTTGCTTTGATGGGAGGTGTGGGGAGGAACTTTAAAATAATCAAAATCGAATTGAAATTCTAATGTGTGTGATGGGACTAGAACTTCAGAAAACAAATATGGAATTGCAGATGGGGCTCTAAGCTGCTGGCAACTTCCTGTCAGCCCTGAAGTGTTTCTGTGGTAAAAGGATCTACTATGCAGCTCACCCTGCCTCGGTGATGCGTGAACTAAGCGGACGCTTTGTTCTTCAGACGTACAGATCTGGGCCTGAGGTAGCAGAGAAGGGTCTGCTGCACTGATAGCCAAAATCATACTCGTTCGCTGAAGCTGAAGCACACAGCTTCCGTGTGTACTGGTTCTAGGTCTGCTCTACTGATGGCCAAACCTGTACTCGTTTGCTGAAGCACAGTCTCTATGTGCGCTGGTGCTGTGGAGCAAAGTACAAATTCATACATGTCAAGTGCTCATTACAATACTTAGTACTAAGAACACTTTGTGCAAACTTTAGGTTTAGAAGGATATACTATTTACTTTTCAAGTGTCAAAACCGCCAACGTTTGTGTACTTGGATGAGTTTGTGTACTTCTGTTTTTAAAGTAAAAAAAAAACAAACTTAAAACTAATGGATGTCTCAATAGCCTGTCTTAGTATGATAGTTGGAAGTGATAGAAGCCATTTCATGAGAAAATGACACTGAAATAAGAATTCTGGTTACAAATTCAAATTAAATCTGAGAAAAAAAATTTAATTGAATTTCTGCACAATATAGTTTGATGGCATTTAGATCCACTCCCCTCTCCCCATCTTAAATAAAATTTATCAAAAGACAGTACATTCTGGCCTGTATCTACATGATGATTTCAAACAAGCTTTCAGGGCCTGAATGTTCCCTTTTGTGGTAGCACATTATCAGCGTCATCAGAGTGCCCAGTATTTCCTAAGAGAAGCAAATGGAAGCTGGATACGAAGCTGACTTCAGGGCAGTCACTATTCTATTCTATGTCTAGCATCTGCTTCTTCCCTCCCAGCTCCTACATATCCATCCACTCCCTTTGTGAACGTTCATGCAGATCCACTGACGTTGTTGACTGACCATGGTGACAGCAGCATGGTTGAACAAGAAAGGAGTGTCTCCTGTAGGTCCACAGCTGCCAGTCTTTGGGATGTCACAGTAATCTGGATTCTCTAAAGAGCTGTGAAGAATGAAATTCTAACCCACTGTCTATCTTTTATGTTAGATCAAACTTAGTTCCCTTGAAGACACTTTCTCTCCAGTGATATTCTTTTCCCTTCAATAAATGGGGTTTTGCTGTCTTTTTCCCTGAAAGTTAGAATGATACTACAATCTCCATGTCAGTTGTGAGTGTTCCATTATATGTGCCTAACCAAAACAAAGCAATGTCACTTCCCAACCCTCTGCACACAAGCACAAAAGATTACCATCCAGTTAAAATGAAATAGCTGAAGATAAAGAGATTTCAAGATATGACATGGTTGTCTGACACATGAATTCAGCTGTGGTTACCTGAACAAGATGAAGAGAAGAGCAAGTCAATTAAAATTCCAGTTTGGATGGGGAGGTACTGCCAAGGCACTACAGGTAGAGGAGGAGCTATTTGCAGTTGATAGCTGCTGGGGAAGGAAGTGTCATTTTTCTTTGGGGTGTGGTCACTGGTAGGTTGCCCATGCCCCAGTGCATGGCTCCATATCCATACATATATGGGCAGAACTAACTGGACTCAGTGGGTTATTTAAAAAAGAGGGAGACATGAAGTTGGGAGGAAGATTTGTTGGAGGGGCCTCAGAGGAGTAGGAAGGTGGAATGAAAGGTGAATATGATCATGATACTTTGTATACATGTATGAAATTTTCAATGAATAAGAAATATTCAAAAAGAAAGACAATAGCTAGGAGATCTGAAATTATATATTCCCCAGCTGCTACCTCAGATCCCATCAAGTTTCTTGGCTTAACAAAAGGAACAGATGAAACACCAAATACAGCACCTCTCAGGATTTGATAACACAAGGTTTCAAGTAAGGGCTGTGATGACAGGGATTCTAAATAATGGATCTTCCTGCAGCCTGGAAACCAAAGTACTTCTGATTAATGTCTGTGAAGCATCATAATATGGAAATATCTGTCCTACATGAGTTTATAGCCTAGATGACAAAGGACACTCATATATCAATATTTCAACCCCAAGACACTATGTGAATAACCATGGTTATCTGATGGATAAAGAATATGTTATTTTTAAACTTTGTGTGTGTGTGTGTGTGTGTGTGTGTGTGTGTGTGTGTGTGTGTATGTGCCCACAGAGGCCAGAAGAGGATACTGGACTTAGAGTTACAGGCAGTTGTGAGTTTTCAGTGTAGGTGCTGGGAACCAAACTTAGGTCCTTTGGAGGAGCAGCAAGAACTCTTAATTTCTGAGGTACCATGTCTCCTGGACCATAACTGAATTCTTGAGAATACTTGGATGAGTTGAAATTTACCTGGGCCTTGAATGATGAATAATGTGTTGATAGGAAGCTATGAAAGGAAAGGGCACAAAGGCAGCCTTGAGAGGTAATTGGTAGGTCAAACGCATGGATGGAGACAGTGGGCTGGAGAGTGGATGAATAATTGCAAAAGTAATGGAGGAAGGAATATTATGAAAATTAAAGGTCCTTAATTGGGAAATCAAATTATGAATATGGTTTGAACTTTATCTTCATTTAAGTTATTGAGCACTGAATTTTGAGGACTGATAGAGGATCGAACTTTGGTTTTAAGGAAAACATGAAACCTCTGAGCTTCCATACGATAGGTAACTTCAAAGTAGAAGACCAGGAGGGGAGAATGTTTAATAGTCTATTGAGTGTTTAAGCAAGTGCTGTATATAGTATAGCACATGGCCCATCTGGGTTTGCCACATGCTACCCAACAATAGTGGCATTTACTAGGAAATGTGGACACATCCCTGTTTTGCTCAATTTAAATATCAGTGTCTTTGTTTCTTAGGAATAGAGCAAGATGAATGATGTGCTGTATGAATTACATAAGGTTAAATTAACTCCATCTAGAAACAAACTGTCTTATTTTAAGGGTGTCTGTTTTTGCCAAATGGTCTCATTATTTGTATAATAACAGTCATAGGTTTTGCTTGCATGACTCAAGATGGACTTGTTTTCAGATATATTGTCTTAAACCATATTGCAGTAGTCTAGGAATATTTTCAAAGCCATGTCCTTTGAAATTTATAAATATGCCACTTGGCCATGAACTGTAAGACCAACTGAAAAATTACAAATAAAGTACACATTCTTGTTCATGAGAATAAGTATGATTAGGCTGTAATCAAGTATCAAGTACCCATCTTACATTGAGCTACTCATTTCCCTTGATGGTTTCATTATATAGCTAAACCAAAACAAAGCTTCTACTAGTAAAAATCAAGACTCCCTACCTCAGGGACTGAGGAGATGGCCGAGTGGGTAAAGTGCTTGTTGTGCAAGAGTGAGGATCTAAGTTTGATCCCTAGAGCCCCAGAAAGCTGAGTGCAGCAGTGGCGTCTACCTATCACCCCAGTGCTGGGGGAGTAGAGATAGGAGCTTGCTGGCCAGATAGCCTAGTCAATCAGTGAGGACCCTGTTCAAAAATTATGGTGGAGAATAATTGGGGATGAGACTCCACATTACCCTCTGGCTTCCATACTCATGCAACCACAGGTGTTACACATTTATTCATGCATACATATAAATGCGCAAACACATATACACTTAGACAACACACACACCAAAAAATAATAAGTAAATAAAAGATTCACTATCCCCAAAGTAAAAACTTCTGTTAATGATGGTTTTTTTTTTTTTTGTCTTTTTGAGACAGGGTCTCCTTGATAACCCCAGCTGTTCTGGAACTCACTATGTAGACCAGGCTGAACTCAAACTCACAGAGATCTGCCTCCCGAGGGCTGGGAAAGATGAAGGTAGCTGATTAATTTACGAAAGGTTTCTATCCTTACTCAATTAACAAAGCAGTCCACAACTTCAAATAACTTAATTCCAGATCCAAAATCTCATCAGAATAAAGTCAATGGTTATGATACAAAGTGTTGCTTAATAGTTAATTCGGGTAAGGCATACTCAGCTTTCAATAGCTCAAAAGCTTGAAAGCATTAATCATACTTTCTTAATAGCTTGCTCTTATGTCCTTTGGAACTCACTGATGCTTTTATTTACTTTTCTGTTTATTCAATAAAAACACCATGACCAAAGGCAACTTATAGAAGGAAGAGTTTACTTAACTTCAAAGGTTCCAAAGGGATGCATGTCTATCATGGCAAGAAACCATGGCAGTAGGCAGGCATAGTAGAAGGAGCAGGAATCTGAGACATCTTGTCCACAAACATGAAAACAGAGAGGGAACTGGAAATAGGGAAAGACAATGAATTCTCAAAGCCCACCTCCCAGTGGTATGCTTCCTCCGGTAAGGTTGCGGTAAGGTTGTACCTCCTAAAGGTTCCATAACTTCCATCAAATTCCATGATCTCCATCAAACAGCATCAATCCCTATGGGGGACATTTCTAATTAAAACCACAACACTGGCAATCTTCAGCTCATCTGTATACTGAATACATTCTCAATACAGCAACAGTATTACATCATTGGTGCCCTTTATAGCACAGGCTTTGTGTAGCTGACAAAACCTGACCTCACAATACAGGTCAGAAAGCTATAACCCATGGGCCAAATCTGGCCTGCCATGTATTTATGTAGTGATTCAGATCTAAAAACAGTTTTTAATGGTAATAAAAATATCAAAGAATGACATTTTGTGACCTGTGAAAATAATATGAAATTCACACATCAGTGCTTATAAATAAATAATTATTGGAAAATAGTCAATTCCATTCATTTATATGGCATCTTTTAAGCTACAGCCGTAGAGAGGAATAGTTAGGGCAATGACCCAATGACCCACAGAGGCAAATATATATACTCTTTGGTCCTTTTCAGAAACTTTCTGCTGATTACTGATTTACAACATTTTTGAAACAAGAAATCAAGAGTCACTATTTTTAGGACAAAAAGTTTTAAAATTTTATGTTTGTCTGACAGAGAGCAGGAAAAAATGTTTCTTTAAGTAGGATTTTGGGTGGTACAGTAGTAATGCCAGATTCTCACATGTGTACCTGAGAATATGTGATTTTTGAATTATGCAGAGAAATATGGGTAAGTGAAATAATACATGAAAGGACACAGTGTGAGCCTGAAATCCCTTCGAGGCTTGAGGAAACATACCGAGTTACAGAATGTGTGCCTGTTTGCATTTCTTTCTGGCAGGCACGTAAAACTGAACTATTTATAGTGAGTCAGGCAATGGATGAATCCATGTTAGCCAAAGAAGTACCTTAGAAAATATTGGGAACCATTCTTGGTTGGGGGTGGAGACAGAAAAGGTTACCTTAAGTGAACCAGAATGGAAAACAATCCAAGAAAAAGAATATGAAGCATATTAGAAAACAGGAGAAGGCATGGATAGTTCCCCAGTTTGTACGAGTCTGGATTTAATCCATTCTGATGACCTTCTTGCCCCCCTCAGAGTACACAGAGCATGGCCCTGAATGTCTGTTATTTCATTCCTAAAGAAGTGTCCACACCCATGCATATATGGGCAGCAGCACTATTTGGACTCTGTGGGTTGCAAAAGTTTTTTTTTAAAGGAGGAAATGGAGTTGGAAAGAGGACTGGAGGGAATCCAGGAAGGGTGGGAGTGAATATGATTTTATACACTGTATGCATGTATAAAATTCTCAAAGAATAAAAATATTGTGCTAAAGGAAGAAGTACCTTAAGTCTATTTTGACACACATGATTAGCTCTTTCTAGTGTCTTTTTTAGAGGCATTTCTCTGACAGATCTAAGATATTTCCATTTGATGACCAATTAACAGTGATAGGCCAGTTTATAGGCCTCCTGGGCTATAAACAGAAGAGGAGGAAGAAACAACCTTCCAAGGTGTCTGTTTTGATCGCTATCCTACACACCAAGAAAGCAGAGCCAGTATAAATGGCTTTAGGCTTCGGTGGAAGCTTGCAGTATTTATGGGCACCGAAGTGCAAATCAAATGAGCAAATAAAGCCAGTGCTACTGTGAAAACAGACGCATAGCTGGAGGGAACCTTTAGTGAATGTCTTCCAACACGAAGGATGTGGTTTTGCTGGACTTCCGGAACCCTGCGGAAGTGCCAATTTGAGCATAGTTTCATACACAGCTTTAGGATTTTCTCCTCTCCTCTTTAAATCCAAAGACTAGTTCTGTACAAGGACTCAGACCTCCATGTGTCTAAACGAGGACTCCATGACAACACCAGAACGGGCTGATCTGAGGGAAGACTGTGGTGATGGGGACGGCAGCTTTCCATTGCTCTGCCTGCCTAGCCTGGCCCCCAGCAGTTTCATTCATTGCCTTAGCTTCCCGGCTCTTTCGGATTTTGATTTGATTGCCCTAATTTATCCCTTCAGTTCACTAAATGTGATCAATTTCAGCAAAATCTACTCACGGTTATCCTGTTATCTGCTGTCCTTGTGCATTGATCATTATTTATTGAACTGTGAAAAAAAAAAAACCCAACAAAATAAAACTCTTTTTGATAAGGCAGTTGTCCTTAATTATCTGTGCAGGTTTAATCTTATAGACCCAGTACTCACACCTGTATTTTTCCTGGGCTGAGTTGGCCACCATTCTACAGTCTTGATCTAGTTTTTCACAGTAGTTTTCAGTAACTGAACAACCAACAAACTATAATTTAGTAATTCACTTTTCAGCTGTGGGTTAACTTTTCTTCAAGTGTAACCTCTCAAAGTCTTCATTTTCCACTCATGTGCTCAGTTAGAGCCTTCACTTAAGGCTCCTATTTCATTGTGTGAATCACTAACATTCTTTTGAAAGGTTAGAGACAATCACCACTTAAACTGTAATGAAAATGAGAAGGAAAGCAATAAGTGGGGGATGGGATAAGTGGTCGGCAGTCAATAAAATATACTCAAGTCATTTCTATCAAAAAATGTTCACCCTGTAGAGAGCATGCATTCTCTGTCTCTTAGAAGCATTACATAAAATGTGACAGTATATTGTATTTAAGAAGTGTATCAATTTAACCTCAGAAACATTTAAATACAGGGTAGGGGCTTAAAAATTAACTTTCTATTGCACTGTAAACTTTCAAACAAATATCTAGAATCTACCATTTTAGCAAATTGCTCAATACTTTGCTGATGAAAAAAAGTTAATGATGCCTGTAGAAAGAAGAAATGGAAGATATTGAGAGAAAAATACTAGACAATCTCTTCAACAAGTAATCCACTAAAAAGGGGCCAATTATGTGCATGGGTGATTGCTAACTATTAACCAATATATAACAGGATTGTAAGCAGTCATCTGAAAATGGCCATAGCCAACTTGAAGGCAAGATTTTGAGTTTGAATAAACCAGTCTGTATGATTTTGGACAAGTTACTTAAATTCCCATAATCTTTTTGTTTTGTTTGTTGTTTGATTTTTATTTATGAGGCAAGAACTTACTATGTAGACCAGGCTGGCCTCAGTCTCACAGAGAGCTAAATGCCTACCTCTGCCTCCTGAGTGCTGGTATTAAAGGTGTGTACCACCATGCCTGGCCTGGCCCCATTATCTTTTTCTCTTCAATATATATTTTTATTGATTTTTGTGTGCATTACGTGCAATATATCTTAAACGTATTTCGAACCCCTTGCCTGTCTTTACCCCCTCATAGCCTGTCTACCAGATTTCATGCATTCTCTCATATATGTTAAGGCCTCTGGACTCAAGTTTGTGTACCCAGATAACCCTCAGTGAGAGTTCATCCAGTGGAGCCTGTTCAGCCTATCTAGTTTCACTCCCTTAAAAAAGATCAACTTTCCCTCACCCTACAGTGATCATCTGTCAATAATTTCTCAGCTAAGGTTGGGACCTCCTACTCATTTCTCCAGTTCCAGGCTGGGCTGTAGTCTCTTTGAGTGTGCATGGGTCTTGTGCATGCTGTCACCATTGCCGTAAGTTCATATGAGCAAATTCCCAGAAGCCTGGAAGATCATTTCCTTGTGGTCATACACCACTCCCAGCTCTTACAATCTTTTACACCTCTTCTGCACTGGTCCCTGAGCCCTGGGTGGGTGAGATTTAATATAGAAGTCCTATCCAGGGACATACACTCTATAGTCTCCTATTCTTTACACTTTGACCAGTTGTGGCCTTCTGTGTAATGTCTTCTGTTGTATGAGGAAGTTTTGCAGGTGAGAGATGTGATATGCATTAGTATTCTCTCTACCCTTGCTCTACTGTGTGCTGTGAGCCTTAGGTGTAGACATTCCATTGTTGATGTGTCACTTAGGGCTAAGCATCTCACAGCCACTTATTCTCTATGTGTGACCCACTGTGGAACTCTGTAAGAGTCCCCATCTATTGCAAATTTAAAAAGCTTCTTTGATGAGTGGTAACAGGTATATTTGTCTGTAAATATAAGGATTCATATTTAGCATACAATAAGAAATTACATTTGTCTAGGGATGTGACAGACTTAAGGTTTTCTCTAGGCTTTATGACCTCTCCAGCCATGTATATTTGTCTATGTTTATAGTACCACACATGATTTCCCTCCCATTGAACAGACTTTGAGTCCAATTAGATAACTGTTGATTACTCCCAAGAAAGAAGTGTCACCACTGCATCAATACAGTTTGCTTGCCACTCATCATTGTGGTTATTAGGCCTTAAAGCTGGGGTTGGACCATTGATTGATTTTCTCCCTTAGCAACTTTCATAGTATACTCTAAAACTATAAGCTAGAAGGCAGGGAAGATACTTCTTAAGGGGCATTAATTGAAAAAGAAGAGGCCAAATTGTCCCTATATGCAGATGATATGATATTATACATAACAGGTCCCAAAAATTCCATGAAAAAACTTCTAGAAATGATCAACACTTTCAGCAAAGTGGCAGGTTACAAAATCAATTTACAAAAATCAATAGCCTTTCTATATACCAATAACAAGCAATTGGAGAAAGAGTTTATGAAAAGCCTCTCGTTCACAGTAGCCTCAAAAAATACTAAAAATCTAGAAATAAACCTAACTGAAGACATTAAAGACCTCTACAATCAAAATTTTAAATCTTTGAAGAAAGAGATTGAGGATCAGGAGATTGAAAGACCTCTTGTGCTCATGGAGTTGTAGAATTCATGTTATGAAAATGACCATACTACCAACAGCAAGCTGTAGATTCAATGCAGTGCCAATCAAAATCTCCATGACATTACTCACAGAATGAAAATATATCTAAAATTCATATGGAACCACAAAGGATTCCAGATAGTCAAAACAACCCTGAGCACAAAGAACAATGCTGGGGACTTGGGGGTGGGGGTGGGGTTACCATACCAGATCTCAACTATATTACAGACCTGTAGTCATAAAAACAGCATGGAATTGGTACAAAAACAGACATGTAAATCAATGGAACAACATTGAAGGCACAAATATGAATACACACAATTTCAGCCACCTAATATTTGACAAAGGTGCCAAAAACACACACTGGAGGAAAGACATTTTCAACAAATGATATCGGTAAAACTGAATCTTCATGTGTAGAAGAGTGAAATTAGACCCTCATCTATCATCCTGCACAAAAGTCAACTCCAAATGGATCAAAGATCTCAATGTGAAACCTGAAACTCTGAAACTGTTAGAAGAAAACCTAGGCAGTGCCCTACACGATATAGGTGCAGAAAAGGACTTTCTAAATTGAACATCAGTTGCTCAGGCATTAAAGTCAACAATCCATAAGTGGGACCTCTTTAAACTAAAAATCTTTTGTATAGCAAGGAAGTGAAGAGAAAACCCACAGTGTGAGAGAAAATCTTCACTAGCTACACACCCAACAGAGGATTAATATCCAGAATACACAAAGAACTCAAAATTAACAAAGAATCAAGAAAACAAATGACTCAATAAAAAGATGGGCTGTAGATCTGAACAAAGGGTTATCAAAAGAAGAAATTAAAATGTCTAAGAAACACCTTAAAGCATCTTCAATGTCCTTAGTAATTAGGGGAATGGAAATCAAAACCACTTTAAGATTTCATTTAATCCCAATCAGAATGTTTAAGATCAAGAGAACAAATGGCACCATAATCTATTTGTAACCCTTAAAACAGGCATATAAATATTCTGGTCTTGGAGAGTTTGAGAAAATGATGTAGCCATATGAAACGTTTCAAAATAAAATAAATATATAAATTAGGGGACAACTCCAGCAAAGTGATTTTGGTTAGACTTTGATACAAATACTATTAATATTTGATACAAATAGTAATAATCCTCATTTTTTGAACACCTACATTCCACATTCTCTACTAAGAATTTCATAGGCATTTTCTCCAAAAAACATGATAATCCTGAAAGGTCAGGCATTGTCCCTCCTACTCCGACTACAGGGCACATCCTCTAGCATCTTACTTTCTGTTCAGTCCCCATGTGTAGGTTCTTTACTTGCTGTCTTGTAGATGTTGAGGCATAAATTAGACGGTACTTTAATCATCCTTTAGAAACTGGCTTGACACCAGGTACAGTGTCATGAGCCTGTAGTCCCAGCTACTCTGGAGTCTGAGACAGGAGGACTATTTGTGCCTACAAGTTTGAATAACATGGTGCTGGGGATGCTACTAAATACAAAACAAAACTGGCTTGCTTATTATTTCTACTGCCATGACTGGGGTCTTTCCTATCCTCCTGGATGAAACATTCTTTTATTTGTGGGGGCATGGTCTTTTTGAGACAGGGTCTTTTTCTACCCCATCTGTCCTGGAACTTACTATGTAGACCAAGCTGGCTTTGAAGATCCACCTGCCTCTGCCTCCTGAGTGCTGGGATAAAAGACGTGCACCACCATGATGGGCCTTCTTTTCTTTTCTTTTTTTACTTATTTAGTATCAACGTCTGTCTTATAGAATATATCATAGGTAAACAGTATAACATGCGTATGTACTTCTAGGGGTAGGCAGGAAGAAAAACACTTGACTGCCCATTGACTCTTTTATAATTATGGAAGTTCTTTGCTGTGCACTTTGCAGAACTAATGCTATAACTCTCTGAAAGAAAGTAACATGGTAATGAAGGACACGGGTACAATGCTTCTAAACAAACAATGAATGGATAGAAAGACAGGAAAGACAGCCCCCAGCCTTGCTTTGTTGAGGTGTGCTGACATGACATAGACTCCAGGGTGTTCACCTGAGTGCCCACCAGCTCTATGGGAGGACAGTGTCTCATGAAACTATACAAAAGCATATTATGCCTTAGACTGGCACTCTGGTGTTTTTACAAAACATAAATAAATGTCAGTCTCAAAGAGAAGTGATGAAATGTGTAGGGAACCAGGGAATTTGTGAATGAAATAAATGAATCCTCAAACAGGTGTTCTTTTTCTTACAAGGACTAATTACAGAGAAATGTCTCAGGAACAGTTCTATTCAGACTAAATATTGCTGCAACCGCTCTTAAGTTAGCACTGGCACAAGTAGGACTCATTATGACATTTACGTGCATGGTGGTATAAATGAAAATGTCCTTCAAAGACTCAAGTATTTGGACACTTGATAGATGGTCCCCAGTTTGGGGAGGTCATGGAATCTCTACTAGGTGGAGCCTTGCTGGAGGAAAAATGTCTCTGGGGATGGACTTTGAAAGTTCATAGCCTTGCCTCACTATAGTTCTCTCTATCTGCTTCCTGTGAATACCTGAAGATTTGAACTCTCAGCTCTCTGTTCCTGATGCCTCCCACCATGCCTCCACAGCCATTACGAACTCTTCCTCTGGAATCAGAAACCAAATAAAATCCTTCTTCTCTAAGTTTCCCTGGCCATAGAATTTTATTACAACAGCTGAAAAGTAACTAATACATGGGCCTTGACTGCTTTTCCATTCGTGTGTTCTTTCCTCCACAGCAAAAAGTTTTAAAAAATGTGTTTTATGACTGAGGTGAAAGAAGAATGAAAGTGTTAAAATTTTGTTGTAATATTTTATTTTCCCTAAAAGTTTTTTTTCCTGTTTTGATTTTTTTGATGTGTTTTTGTTTACACACGTATGTGTATGTAGGTGTATTTATATATGGAGGCCAGAGGTTGACATCAAGACTCTACTTCAGTGGCTCCCCACCTTAACTTTTGAGACAGAGCCTCTCACTGAACTTGGAGCTCACTGACTTAGCTAGGCTGGGAGCCCAGAGAGCTCCAGGAATCTTCTTGTTTCTGCCTCCCCAAGTGCTAGGATTGCCACCATGTCCAGCTTCTATGTGGCTGCTGGGATTAAACTCTGGTCTTCATGCTTAAATGGCAAGTACTTTGGTAACTCCCCAGACCTTTTTTTTTCCTGATTTTGAAAGAAAATATTTTCCTGGGATCTAGAAACTATGAAATATTTTAGGCACTATGGATTCTATATCTATTAGGTAGACTAGTCAGTTCTAAAATAATTTACTTTTTAAAAATAAGATTTATTTTATCTTAGGTTATGTGTCTGCCTATGGGTTTGTGCACGTGAGTGCAGGTGCCTCCACAGGCCAGAGGAACCAGAGCCCCTGGAGCTGGAGGTATAGGTGACTGTGAGCTACCTGACGTGGGTGTTGAAATCTGAACTAGTGCCCTCTGGAACCAGAGTACATGCTTTTAACCCCTGAATCATCTCTCCAGTCCCTATAATTTACTTTTTAATCAATAGATTTCTGTGACTATGTTCATAAACCAAAATGGTTCCTAGTTTTAAAAAATTAATCTGCTTTTATCACATTTCTACACCAAGGTTTTACTACCTTGATGAAAAATATAGGGTACTTCCCTTGTATTTATTTTTAGGAACTAATTAAACTCTAAAAATTGTCTTTACTTTGAATCAAAACTTATGTGTTAAATTGTTTGAATCCAAGGAAGAAAAAGCATGGCTTTTCTATTTGTTCATCAGTTACTACCCTAGTCTGTATTTATTATTCTGTGAAAGTAAAATTTTCTGAGAAATTTATCTTTGTTACTAGCGTCTTTATTATTACCAGCCAAAATTTATATATCTACCTTCTTAAAAATTTTGATCTGCATTTAATCTGGCTGTTTGATATTTCTCATTCTTAATGTTCAGGTGGTTTTCCTTCTTTTTCCCTTCACTTGTTATGCCATAAAGTTGGCCATTTTAATCATCCTTTCAAGTGAGGCCTTTGAGGTTTCTTAGTCAATTCTACCATTATGCTTTTTAAACATTTTTATTTCTGTTTTATCTTTATAAAGAAGTCCTTTCTTTCATCATGGGTCAGATGCTCTAAGGATATGAGTTAATGGTGTATGTTTATAGGAGAGCTTAAGATAATGAGGCAAATTTACCAAAAGAAAATGAAGCAAGGAATAGGGAGAAAAATATTTCTGAAGTTATCAGAGAGTGAGAGCAAGAGCGAGAAAGAGAGAGAGGATTAAAAGCTAGGTTCCTTCCTTCTTTACATTGCAATCAAGCGAGAGCAAGAGCGAGAAAGAGAGAGAGAGAGGATTAAAAGCTAGGTTCCTTCCTTCTTTACATTGCAATCAAATAAGTCATCAAATTCTTTTAAATAAATTCACTATCATGTAAGTTAGACACACTATTTTATCATTCACATTCCATTTTAGGTAATTATAGTCATTGACCTACAAATAACCATAACCAATAATGTTTGTTGATGCAATAAGAGCTTACAGCTTTTCTCAGTAGTTCCACACATCTTCCCTATTGCAAAGCTTTGGCACCCAACAATTGATTCATTTAACTTTTTTTTCCTTAAGTTCCCAAACTAGAATATCTGGACCAGTTCTGGAAGTGGGGTTAAAGATGGTGGGTCTCCCAGCAAATTCACTACTATGAACATTTATAGAGGTTAAAATAGGAACAAAAGAATATGTCTAAGGCTGATTAAATATTGGTCACCTACTTAACTGTTTGATGTTCCAGGCTATTCTTCTTTCATCTAAGCTCCTAAGTTGAAAAAAGAGCAAAAATATTCTATGATAAAGAGCAATCTCCAAAAACACCTCTAATAGTATATAACGGCTGCCATCAATGTTGGAAGCTCCTAGGGACCATGGAGGAAGGTGTCATTCCACACAGACTTTCTTTTTCTTCGAACATGTTGAGTGATTTTTCATAGCCTGTTTTGTTTGGAGGGGGCTACTGGTTAATTTTCCTTACTTGGAAACCTAGTATGTTAGGTAATTTCTAAGATTTATATTACCTCTGGCCTTCATAACTCATGAATCTTTACCAAGATATTTTATCA
The DNA here is from genome assembly GCF_000622305.1 of Nannospalax galili. NCBI lineage: Eukaryota > Metazoa > Chordata > Mammalia > Rodentia > Spalacidae > Nannospalax > Nannospalax galili. The sequence goes on from NW_008358101.1 coordinate 8,434,001, forward strand.
AAATTAAGTTGGCTGTATGATAATTATACATCTATTTTATTCCTTGAATTTGTGAATATGAAAATATTGATATGTGATGTTCAAAAGTGTTTGTCTATGTTTACATTTTTTAAAGTTAGTTATTGGTATTTTATGTGTATGAGTATTTTGCCTGCATATATATATGCAAGTGCACCACATGGATAGGAGCAGTACCCAAAGAGGCCAGAGAGGGTGTCAGAGTTCCTAGAACTGGTATTATGGATGGTTGTTAGCTGCCATTTAGGTGCTGAGAACCCATGTCCTCTGAAAAAGCAGTCAGTGCTCTTAAGTACAGAGTCATCTCTAGTCCCTTATTTGTATATCTTTTTTGAGAATAATAATTCATTTTTAATATATATTTTATTGAATTTTGTGCATTGCATACATCTTACTTATATTTATCCCCCCCCCGCATCCACCATAGTCTGCCCACTGGATTTCACGCATTTTGTCATATATGTTAAGGCCTATCGAATGAAGTTTGTGCTCCCAGAGGTCCCTCAGTGTGAGTTCATCCACTGGAGCCTGGTCAACCTATCTAGTATCACTTCCTTAAAGAACACCAACTCTCCCTCACCCAGCAGTGATCAGCTGCCAATAGCTCCTTAGCTAAGATTGTGGCATCCTGCCCATTTCCTTAGTTCTATGCTGGGTTTCTGTCTGATTGAGTTTGCATGAGTGCATGTACATAGTTAAAGGCAAAAACACATGCCATACAACAGAAACTTCCTTTCGAGTTGTGAGTAAGGGTCCTCCAAAAAATCACAAAATACACAGGCTATTGTTACAGCTCTTGATTGCCTCCCAGAACTTGAAGGTAAGACTGTATTGCTGAAGACAAGACATACTTCAGACACAGGACCTGGAGCAATGGAGCTGGAACTGACCTAAGGCCTCATTTCTGAAGATTAGCTCTCATAATATCAGAGGATACTAGGCAAGTTGCCAAGGGAGAAAAATCAATCAGTGGTCCAACCTAAGCTTTAATGCCTAGTAGTCACAACAATGACCGGCACAGCAAACTACAGCAGTGTGGTAGTGGCACTTTTATCCTGGCGGTAATCAACAGCTGTCTAACTGAATTCCCTCTCAATGAGAAGGAACTGATGTGTGGCACTGTAAACATAGCCAAATACACATAGCTGGAGAGGTCATAGACCCTAGAGAAAACCCTATGTCTGTCACTTCCCTAGACAAAGGTAATTTTTTATTGCATGCTAAATATCGATCTTTATATTTATTTGTATATCTTAGTGAAAAATTATATTACCATAATCTGTGTAATGTGCTTTGATCATATATTCAACTCCAATACTACCCTCCAATATACACCATTCCTCCTGGTTCCTTTTATCTTCCCAAATAGTTTTCTTCCACCTTCATGCTTTTTAAAAAATATAGATTCAAGCCAGGCGTGGTGGCGCATGCCTTTAATCCCAGCACTCGGGAGGCAGAGGCAGGCAGAGCTCTATGAGTTCAAGGCCAGCCTGGTCTACATAGCAAGTTCCAGGACAGCTGGGGCTACAGGGAGACCCTGTCTCACCTTTGCAGCAGGCATCTTACCCACTGAGCCAGGGGCTGGAGAGAGATGACTCAGTGGTTAAGGGCATGTACTGCTCTTACAGGGGCCCAGAGTTTGGTTCTCAGCCCCAACATGAGGCAGCTCACAACTGCCTGTAACTACAGCTCCAGGGAGATCCTATGCCTCTGCCCTTCACAGACACCTGCACTGACATGCACATAGCACTCCCCCCACAGATACTTAATTAAATATATATATATATATACATACATACATATATATACATACATATATATGTACATTCTGTATATAAGGGAAAGTGTGCAATGTTTTTCTTTCTGAGTGAGGATTACTTAATTTAACATGATGATGTTCAAGTCAGTCCATTACAACATAGCCTCATTCTTCCAATTGCTCACTAGTACTCCTTGTTTATACATACTATACTGTTTTTATCCATTGATCTACTGATGAGTATACAGGCTGGTTCCTTGAACAGGTTACTGTGAATAACATCATGACAAACATAGGTACACAGGTAGCCCTATTGCATGCTGTGTTAGGTTTCTCTGAAGAAACAGAATTGATAAAAT
>NW_008358101.1:8436211-8440154 GCF_000622305.1 Nannospalax galili
ACTATGTTATATATGATTTCATTTAGGTCTTATGCAATACTTGTTCAATAAGTATTATTTATTGTGTAATAATAAATACTTCCATTTTAAGACTGACCATATATATATATACATATACATACATATATATATTTAGCTTACAGGATAGAGTGCAAGTAGTCCAGTAATGGCTACATCACACTGAGAATCTGGTAATTGCTCAGTCCACTAGGCTGAATGTCTCAACAGTCCCAATCTGGTACCAAATGCCTAAAGTATTCCCCGAGGTCTGCTAGTCTTCAGTCTATGTTAGAATCCAAGGAAGTTTTTTCTACAATCAGAAGAGGAATGCCACAGCAGCAAGATGAACTTGCCAGTGCACGAGAAAGCCAATAAGCAAAAAGCAAAAGCTCCTTTCTGCCGTGGTCTTTTGTACGGGCCACCATCAGAAGGAAAGGCCACATTTATGGTGGGTCTTCCAGTTTCAAATGATCTAATCAAGAAAGCCTCTCTCATTTCAGTTAATTTCTGTCCAGTCATGTCGACAACCAAGATTAGCCATTACACATGCTGACTTTGATTCCTTTGGTTATGCAACCAGTAGTCACAGGGCAAATGAGAGTTCTGTATTTAGCATGATTCTGTCAACAAATAACTTTGAGGAGGATTATAATTTTATAATTATATTTCTATTTTAATTCAAATACATTAACATATTTACATGTAGGTCATATATTTTTTCTTTGGGCTATAATTTGGATGGTGGTTTATACAGTAAGACAGAAAGAAGAAAACATTTGCATATGTAATATGTCCCAGTAACCCTATCAGTCATCTTTTTAAATTTTCATATAAACGTTCTATACATATTGTTCTATAATGAAAATGTGAAGATCAGAAGAGTTAGAAAGTTCTTAAATGATAAAGCAAGAATGAGACCCTAGGCATATTAAAATTTATTGTGTCTTGGGTAAAAAAAAATCTAGGAAAAAAGGTGTAAAGTTTTCTTCCTTGTATTTGGGAAAAGTGAATGTTTTATTTCATGTTCTAAATATTTTAGAACTAATATCACTATGTGCATGTAGGGAAATATCACGCTAAACCTATTAATATGTACAATTAATGTATATCATTTTAGGGTACCAATACTATTTTCAAAACTTACTCCATGTGAATTCTTGTTTTGTCATTTTCTACTTATAGTAGTAGCAATTCCTAACATTATCTAGCACTTAATGGCAGCTAAATAAAAGTACTGTTATATATGATTCCATTTAATTCTTATGCAATACTTATTCAATAATTATTATTTATTTTGCAATGATAAATATTTCCATTTTAAGACTGACATTGTGTAATTTGATTTGTTCAATTTGTGCGGTTAGTGAACGATCCTGAATTTGAGCTCGTGACTGACTCAAAGAGCCAAGTTTATCTGCAGCACTCTAATGCCAGTCATCAGGTTAAAGAAATCTGAGCCCAGTGCTGAACTCACTGATAAATTTCTAGCTAATTTATTTTGATTTATTTTTCCTTCTGAGGCAATTCTCTAACACACAAGGACCTCACTATCCTGATGTCTTCCACACTGATATTATTTTCCTCCAAAATCAAGACATGTAGAACAATCTCTGGACTCCAGCCTCATTTTAAGTTTCGGCTTGGGAAACATTATTTGTCTCACACTTTCTGTGAGAAAAAGACTGATAAGAGTTTGTGAGTCATTCAGTAAATCAATCTCCTGTGAATGTTTAGGAATTACAATTTTAAATTATTTTTCCTCTTGATAAGGAAGCTTTAAAAATTATTTCTTAAAATTATTCTGATGTTAAAACATCAGAACATGCATGAAACTCATAACATTTTTTGCCATATATAAAATTTTGGATTTGGAATTTAAAGCAGCCCCTTTGGGGCTGGAGAGATAGCTCAGCAGGAAAGAACACTGACTGCAGAGGACCCAAGTTGGTGGCTAACAACCATCTGTAACTCCAGTTCCAGGGGATCTGACGCCCTCTTCTGACCTCTGCAGGCATCGCATGACACTGGTGCACTTATGCATATAGATGCAGGCAATACAGTCACACAAAAAATAAAAAAAAATAAAAAATTTAATAAGACAGTTCCCTTCCATTTTAATTATCATGTGTTCATTGGTAATAGAAATCACACACCGTAATTTTGCATGTTTCTATCTTTTTAGCAGCACCTTTGAATCCCTCTGTGCAGCTACCTCAGACCACATCCCCCAAACATTGTGCTGAGCTGGCCTCTAGACTAATATTTATCATACTCATTCTGTTGATTTTCATTATCAAGTTGCCATTTAAATATTTATAAACAATGCAGTGTTTAGTTTTGCCTTTTAAAACATATTTTCAAAATCCTGGCTAATACAGTCACTGATTAATACTATTCTATGTCATTATTTTACCACACTTTATCCCTTGATTACATATTGTTACTGAGTTTGAAACTTTTGTTTTGTTTTGATTTTGTTGTTACAAACCATGCACAGCCACATATCTATTTTCTGGTATATGCATGCAACAACTTCTCTAGCCTTTATATGTGGGAGAGTGATCTCTTAATATGTACATTTCAACTCTACTAATCCAGCTATACATAATCAATAGCTTCTAAAATAATAATTATAAATATTTTGCATTATGGAGTGCACAGGAAAGCATAATCTTCCTGTTATAAAGTCTAGGTTCCTGAGTATAAATTAAAAAAATAAAATACAAGGCCAAGTTTTCCCTAAATTGTTTCCACCAAGATATTAATAATGCCCACTGAGAGAGCAGAGCACTACTCTGATTTGGAATGTGGAAATACGTAGAAATGAATGTTTCAAATGAAAGATAATAAGACCAGTAGGGCAGGATGGGGACAAGTGAAGAATGCAGAAGGTAGATTACGAGGCTGTTCTCTGGAGTTGGGTACAGTTCAGCTGTCCTCCAAAACTTGACAGGAGGGGTGGTCCTCAGGATGATGCTACTGGACGTTGCTATGAAGCCTTTACCGGTCAGGGGTAGAGGTTGGATGTGGGGCTTAGGCCATTAGAGTGTGTTCTCAGAAGGTAGTTCTCTCTGTGACTTGCAAGATGGTTATTAGGGAAGGAGCAAGCCTGGCCCCCTTTGTCCTCACTCTGTTCCTGGTTCAAGATGCAATGACTTGATTGTTCCTGTGTATGTCTCTACCGTTGTTATTTACATCATGGAATGATAGTGCTAAAAATCATTATTCCTGGAGTCTATGATATCCCATTTTGACACTCAACACCCAAAACTATACGCTAAATAAGTCTCTCTCTCTCTCTCTCTCTCTCTCTCTCTCTCTCTCTCTCTCTTACGAGTAGCCTGGATCAGGTATTTTGTTATTGTGACAAAATATGAGTAATGCAATGGGCTGTCTCATTTCTTTTCTATTCGTAATTAGACACGTGTTATTTCCTGCCTTGGGAGATGACTAGTCTTAGGTGAACTGCATGCCAATGAATGTAAAATTACAAATCACCTTTCCTTCTGCCCTGTGCCCTGTCTTTCCTCCTCTCCATTCTACTCTCTAGTCCCATCTATTCCAGTTCAGTCATTAGCAGTTGGAAGAAAAGCTTTCTATTCAGGCTTGTGCTGAAATTCTGATAATGAGGCACATGTTCTCAGAAATATAAAAGACAACAGAGTTCACATTTATTTTATGAGTTTATACTGTTGCATATTATATATCTTGGGATTCATTCCAAATTGCATTAAAAATAATTAATAGGGGCTAGAGAGATGGCTCAGCAGTTAAGAGCACTGATTGCTCTTGCAGAGGACCCAGGCTCAATTCCCAGCACCCACATGGAGGCTAACAACCATTTGTAACTCCAGTTCCAGGGTATCTGACACCCTATTCCGACCTCCACAGGCATTGCATAACACAGTTGCACATATACACATGCAGGCAATAAAATAATAAT
>NW_008358101.1:8440407-8452954 GCF_000622305.1 Nannospalax galili
TAAAATAATAATAAATAAAAATAAATAATTAACAAATGTCTTTTCTCAGTAATTGTCCCTAGCCTGTAAGCCACAGCCCTTAGTGGTACTGAGAGCTCTCCCGAAGTGGAGAATGACTCTATATTTACAAAACTAATAGTTGCACTTTGTGTCTTACACAGCCTACAGATGGTGGTTTTCAAATTTTTGCTGACTGTGCTGTAATGAGCAAAGGAAAGTTTTTAATGCCATAGATTAATCGAAAGCAGCTTCTTTGTCCTCTTAATACACTAATATATAGATTTCACCTACACATAAGAAGGTAGGAGAGGGAGAAAGTTTGATGTTACAATTGATTTTGAGTCCAGTCAATAGGAGGGAATCCATGTATGGTACTGTAAATATAGCAAAGTACACAAGGCTGGGGAGGTCATAGACCCTAGAGAAGAATCTACTAGTGTCACTTTCCTATATTTTCAATACATATCCTTATATTAATGGACAAGTGTAGCTCTCACTATTCATCAAAGACATTTCTTTTTGCAACAGATAGCAACTATCACAAAGTTCCACAACTGGTCAAAATTTAGAGAAAAAAAATGACTATACGGTGCCTAGCCCTAACTGATACATCTTACAATGGAATCTCTAAACATAAGTGTTCAGGGAATGTCTTGGAAGAGGGAAGAGAAAGATTCTAAGAGTCAGAGGAATGAGTTGCCTAAAATGACAACATAAAGATTGCAAGAGCCAGAGGACCGATAAGCCTGCTGCTATATAATGCATTTTAGACTTGATAGGGAAGCCAAGCCCCTGAAATCTCCACAGTATGGCAGTCTAACAAATCTGCATAATGACAAAACCTGTTGCCATGCCAAAACGGGTGGGGGAAATTCCATGGAGTCCCACCTCTAGATGAAGAGCTAAAGGCAATTAGTGGAAGTTGAGGGAGGGAGAGTCAGTTTTATCCAGGGACTATCTCCCTGATAGTTTCTCATGCAAAGTAGTCAGCCCTGTATACATGAGTACCACCAAATGAACTCAGTGGATGGTGTGTGTGTGTGTGTGTGTGTGTGTGTGTGTGTGTGTGTAACAATAATCAGAGAAGAGGACAAGTAACTGAGAGGGGATGGGGACATGGGAGGAGCTGGGAAGGGTGGAAATTATGCAAATATAATACTCATCATGCAATTCTCAAAAAAAATTAATATAAAAAGAGTGATTTTGAGCTCCAGAAGCTTAGGAGTCATTACAGCATAATGCATATCTACCTTTCTAACACCACATATATAAACATACACTATTGTATAATTTCTAAATGTTATATATAGTTATGATTAGTTATATATGAATAAAGATGTATTTTATCTCTACCACAAGATGAATAAGTAGATACTAAAATTTTTCTTCTGTAGAGATGTGCCTTCTAGCACTCTCAGGGAAACGGTCTTAAATTATTAAATAGAACACTTCTCATTTGTGCTTGAATATCTTATCTGCAAACAGATAAATTGGACAATACCATTAATCAACAGCATTTCTCACATGGCAAATGGAGTCCAGGGGCCTCTTCAGCTTCATCTTTGTAAACATTACTTACAAAACACTAAGTACCTAACAGAAAGAGGATCAGAATGCTTAGTTGATTAAATATGAATAAGAAAATCAGATGGAACACAAATTTAATAGCAGTAAGTATTTCTTCTTGATTATTTCTCTGTCCTCAAAAAATAAAAGTTGTGAGGCTGGAGAGATGGATCAATGATTAAGAGCACTGACTGCTCTTGCAGAGGACCCAGGATCGATTCCCAGCACCCACATGGCAGCTAGGAACCACCCTTAACTCCAGTTCCAGGGGAATCTGAAGCCCTCTGCTGACCTCCATGGCATTGCACGACACAGGTGCTCTCACATACATGCAGGCAATACACTCATACACATTAAATAATAAATAAAATATTTAAAAAAGAAAACTACTAAAAAAATTAAAGTTGCTTTTCTAAAATTTGACAATTAAGTTTTATTACTCAAAATATACAATTCCTTCTGGATCAAAAAGTAATTGAAAGCAGCCTTGAATATACATATGGGTGCACTTATTTTCTTATCATTTGAACAAAGTTTATTTGAGTGGAAAAAACTTTTTAAAAATATACACAACTCAATTTAATATTTGAATTCTTCAAATGGAAATAAAAGTAAAGAGAATGATTCCCTACATGACTGAGAGTCAGCATAAGGATTTCTTGCTAATCCCCATCAGAGTGCGGCAATGGAAAATAACTAAACAGGCTTCTGACAGTGATTTCATATTCAAAACAAAAATATAAATGACAGTATTTTCATTACTGCTAATAATAAAAATATCAGTGTCTAAATATTTATACACTGGAAAAACATGAGAGTTTGGTTGAATTAGTAGGGGACAGAATATAAAACATGTGCTAATCATCAAAACAGATTTTTAAAGTTAAGAATCAATCAGCATCTAATATCCTCCGTGGGTTAGCATCTTTTCCCCTACTGACATTTAGGAAGAAAGTTAAATTGAAAAACACAAAGTGAAACAAATATACCACAGAAGATGATCAATTTAATAAAGGTCTTAATTAGATGATTCATGAGGTCCCTGAGTTGCTTCTGCCTGTGGGTCATTCAATAAATAATATACTTGAGAGACTTTGCGTAAATAGTGTCTTGGCGCTAGCAATGCTAAGTCTAGATCTAACTCCTGGAATTAGTCTTGGCAGCTGCACTAAACCGAAGCTGTGAGGTGGTGTGAGTTGATGCAAACTTGATTCTGTGCAAGACAGTTTATCCTTAGTATCTGCTGTGTTTACCAATGTGAAAATATTGATGTTGCAGTGACTGTACAAAAGAATAACTGCTTGAGAACATTAAACATGTTTAATTCTTATAACACAATTATTCCTGCTTTTACCCTTAAGTGGAAACTTTTCCTATATGAAAACAGAATATTGCAATACAAAAACAGGCTAGTGAAAATGAGTATTTGCATTTTGATTGTTTTGAAAATAAGCGTGACCTCAGTAGATGTGTTGGGAGTCAGTGGCAAGCCCTATCTGCTAATAATCAGTAGGTATTGACAAGGTCAGACTCCCTGTAGGAGACTAGACTTTAATCTTAGCGATAATTACTTCAGAGGAGTTCATCTACTGAGAAGACATAATTTCCTTCAGGGTGAATCTATTTCTAGTGCATTAGTAATTATTTCTCACTTTGAAAGGACAATTGAAACCCATCTTATCCCCTCAACACTTGCACGCTGCTTCTGCGTTGGAACCAGATTCCCTTAGATACCGATAACTACTAAAATGAAGCTATGTATAGTGTTTCATCTCAAGAAATATGTTGTCTCCCCCAAAGCAGGAAAATACATCCTGTTATGCCTCCAAATTTTGCTTATACTTTTTACTGAATTTTTGAAAACTTTCATTCAATACAATTGATCGAATTTAGATCCTTTCTCCCCTCTGCACTCTCCCTCTACACACACTGACTTATAGATCATCAGTGTACTCAGATTTGGCTACACAAACAGTTCCCCAGCACTGGTCGTTATGTATACTTTCTGAAAGAGTATAAAAAGCAAGAATTAAACCATTTCTATTTCTCTTAGGCATTCCATGTACTGAGGCTTTAGTTTTGATGCTTTAAAACAACCACACATAGTCACGGCATTCCAATGTAGAATTTGTCTGTGTATCATGTTGCATTGTGCCATCTTCAGAGCTAATATGTGGGAACAAATTATTTGGTTCAACTGAATTCACTTGGACAGAGAATTCTCTATTGAAAATTGACTCACGTTGTATAGTCCAATAACTCTCATGAAATGATTTTAAAAGACTTTCCTCCTTAGAAAAAATGATCCCCAAAGAATCCATCTTTAAAATGCTGGAGTTCTTCCACTGAGAATGTGGAAGGTATACAAAACATCTTTTCAATATCACAGGGCGGCTGAACTGAATCTCTTCATGATATAGACTCCACTCTTCTAGAGACTCCTGAAAACACCTGTATTATCATTCTGAACTTCATGTGCCAACTCAAGCATTTCTAAGAAAATAAGCAATATGGAATGCATGCAAGGAAATGTTTTTAAAGGTGCCTTAGTACAGAGGACACTGCCCATCTTTAAGACCCTTCCTATAGATTCGTGTGTCATGGAGGTTCTTTGACGAAATTGACATGCCAATAGCACCCGTGTCTTCTTATATTTCCAACCTTGTCTATTAGAGGGCTGTGTCTCAGCATTCCATCTGAGAGCTCTTAGGTCTGAGTGGTTCTGACGGTGTTATTTATCCAACCCGCACTCAATCACTACAATTAGATGGATACAAGAATACAACACACTCTTAGGCCCTAATGACGTATTCCATTCCAAAAGCTGATGATGGAGCTCCATCCAGAATGAAGAAAGGCAGAAAGAAAAATGGAACCGTAATAAAAAAACTGGTCTTTTGCCACTTTCTGGGAACAGAATCCACAATATTTACCAAAAGTCTTACCATCAAACACAATTTAACCTTGTATAATCTCTTACCTGTCAAGGATATTTAAAGGTCATACATGTAGGTACAACTTTATAGATCTAATAAACATGCTCTCTAATACTGTAAGTTATTGCTAAGATTGTTGACTATACCGAAGTCATCACTATTAGCATTCCTTAAATACATTCTTCATAATGACACTTGCAAATACTTACAATGTGAATTCAGCATTAATTTTATTTTATTCAAGCTTGGAAGATATAAGAATAATTTATAATTGTATTTATATAAGCGAAGTCATTAAACTCTTTGCTTCCTTCCATGAAAGCACTCCAGTATACTACATTTAATTTCTTTTATCAAAGGAAAAAAACCAGGAATAGCAAGAATCAATTTAAAAGCATGAGGTGAGGTAGAAAAGCATATCACTAGGAATAAACACTTCAAATAGTGAATAAAAATATTTTTAATATCAAATACTAAATTTTCAAGGCTTAAAAGGACTATGGAGATCATTTAGTCTTAAAGTTTTCCTAAAAATGATATCTTCTCAATACACTGTCACCACTTTCTTCATAAAACAAGACGGTCAGGAAGATCGCTTCACATTGGCATATGTCTATAGAAGATACTGATTTTAATCTGTTCTATAAAGGAATGTCTACTCATCCAAGCACACACAACTGCTCCCCAACTCAACAAATTCTTTCATGGGGCTTTTATTTATCCCTATGGTCACTGAGACCCTCAGTGCTCCTGGCACTGTGCTAAGTACTAGGATACAATGCTGAGCAAGAAGAAAGTTACTGGGACTGCAGGTGCTTCCAGCCCAGTGAGGGACGTAGCCATTTGTGATGGACAGCTTTATTGTCAACTTGAGGCACCTGGGTTGAGGGAGCCTCAACTGGGGAATTATCTCCATTGGGTTGGCCTGTGGCCATGTCTGTGGGGCATTTTCTTGATTGTTGAGTGATGTGGGAGGGCCCAGCCCACTGTGGATAGTGCCACTCCTGGGCAGGTGGGCCTGCGTTGGATAAGAGAGCAAGATGAGCAGGGACCAGGGGAGCAAGCAAGTAAGCAGTGTTCCTCCATGGCCTGTGCTCCAGCTCCTGCCTCCAGGTTCCTTCCCTGAGTTCCTACCTTGGGTTCCCTGATGAACTGTGACCTGGGAGATATAAGATAAATAAACCTTTTCCTCCCCAAGTTGGTAGTGGTCAGAGTGTTTGGTCACAGCAATGAAGGAAAAAACTAAGACACCATTGATCTTGTTATTGCACAAAAATACTTACCAGAATAGCTTTTTTTTTTAAAGGAAAGTTCCTGTGTTCATGTTATATTGTCTCAGAGACTATCTTACTTACCTTGGAAGTTTTGGGAAGTTACTTCTGAGCTGAGCATAAAAAGGATAAAAGGTTGGGCCACCTCATATGCTGAAGTCTTTGATAATCACTCATGCAGAAATAACCACTATGGGCCGTTCAAGGCATTTTAGGCTAAAAGGAGTTCAGTCCTTATCCTAATGTGATAGTAGAACTTATTTTAAAATAGCTTTCAGTAGAGTGACATAATGAGTTGTGTATTAAACCGACATAGAGGCTGGTAGAAAAATGGTGTGAGAATGGTTAGGCTAATAGGGTGACTGAGAGAGGATGGCATGGTTGTGGGTTGTCTGTTGGAGAGAAGAGACTTGACAGATTTAAGAGGAAGTAAAAAATAAAGTCAAATGGCTTTTACTAAGTTGTAAGAGTCATTGTGTGCCAGAAACTTGTTTTTTACTCCACTTTTGAAAGACCCTATAACATGTGTTAGTCTTTCTAATGAGACAGTAAAGACTTCCATTTTTGTAGGCACACTCATTTGTTATTGTGAAATATAAATACCTCCCATGAACAATGATTCACATGCCCTGTAGCGTTCTGGTTATTGTAAATGTCATTTGGTGGTTAACTTGAATTTCCAAACTTATAAATTCAAGCATCTTTAATTTTACCTGAAATAATACATACTTTCAAAACTCAAATAGCATAAAAATCCTGGATAAATGGATGCTTGAAAGTTTTCTAAAGTGGATCACAGTTTAGAGATGCTTATTTCCAAATTCTTGATACTAGCATGCTGCTGCATACACCATGTCAGTAAAGATAGCTGACCTGACATATATGATGCAGATATTTTTTTCTTAAACAGATGCAACATTCTGAATTAAAGTTTCAGATCTATATGGAGATGTCAGAGTGGTTCTGTGTGTGGATAAACCTTCCTTTCTGCCTCTTCTTTTCCTCTACCTCATTGGGTAGCACTGTTCCCATCTTTGTTCCAAAGCATTGATTCTCTTCTGAGATGCCACTTCTGCCTCTCTTACCCTCCGGTTCTTCGATTAACCGATATTTTTGAGGACTTAATTCTATCCCAGCAACTATTCAATATCTCCATGTAACTGTCAATGAGCTAACTGAAACCACATATGTGAAAATAATTAGACCTCCTACACCTGTCCCCTCACTGAGATTCACTAAGTGAGCATAACAAGTGTACTTCAGATGGACAACCAAGTGCTGCATTCAGAACTTGTCCTCTCTCCTCACCCTTAGAATTCAGTCACTACGTGTCCCTGCCTACCTCTTTGATCTCCTTCCCATCCCCTCTTTTTTTTTACTTCATTTTTGGTCTCATTTCATACCCTCAGCATTTCTTGCACACTCACCTCACATGACACTTCCCTTCCTCTCATTGCCAACCTAATCTAATCCAAGCCACCTATTAGGAAGACTGATCAAATGCTCTCTGTTCTATACAGGTTTGAAAATCTTGCTGAAAGCATTTCCTCCTGACCTTTAGGATCAAATGCCACTGTTTCAGTCTAGCAAGCAGGGACCTCAGGAATGTACGCTTTCACTACCCCATTTTATAACACCATCACACTCCCCTGAACTCTGGTTGTGGGGTCTATGCTTTGGCTCTTCTTTTTGCCTTCCTTTACCACAAGTCTATCTTTTTAAGATGTCATGCTAATAGTCAATGCTAATGTTGTTCCTCAGTGCAGGATTTTTAGCAAGCCCAAATATCTCCCTGCCTCTGTGTCTTTTCTGTATAAAGGGACCCAAAATTAATTTCTTGCAATTATTTGTTCATGTCTCATTCACAGCCACAACTTCCTGCAGATTGTCTTTTAGTTTTCTAGTATCTACCGTAGGGCATAACAGTATTCAGCAAACATCTGTTCACTCAGTCCTGGGAATTATAACACTTCAAATAGCAATGCTTAGCATGTTCTATGTGTTTCAGTAAGTTTAAATGAAATATGCACACATATGCACATAAACACGCGCAGAAAGAGAGAGCAGACACAGGCAAAAAGACTAAGAAAACTCTAAGAGAGAAAATGAAAAGTTAAATGTTAAAAATCTTATTATGAGACTCTGCAAATAAAATAATTTTCATGAATTGTTTCACTTGACAAAAAGCAAAAAGGTGTTTTAATGTAACAACTGTCCACAGGTCAAGCATATAAAAATTTCACAAGGGAATTCACTACTCTTACAATGCATGATAATTTTTCTTCGACTATTTCATTTTTTAAATTTTATTTATTTTTATTTTATATGTATGTGTGTATTGCCTGCGTGTAGGTAAGTGCACCTGTGTCCTGCAATGCCTGCAGAGGACAGAAGAGGCTGCTGGATCCCCTGGAACTGGAGTTACAGATGGTTGTTAGCTGCCATGTGGGTGCTGGGGTTCGAACCTGGGTCTTCTGCAAGAATAACCAATGTTCTTAACTGCTGAGCCATTCCTCCAGCCCCAACTATTTCATTTTTAAGTATTATTTTAAAATCATTGAATTTATTTTATGACTCTTTGGGGGAACTGTTACTTTGTTATTTTTACCATGTTTGTTTTTATGAATGCATTCAGTCAGGCACTTTTGGTAAATAATTAAACATACTTAAAGTAAATAAGCATTTTTTATGATTTTTAGAGCTTTTTAAAACTCATCATTTTCCTAAATATGTGGTCCTCACTTCAAACACCTCCACTGCATATTAGCAACAGTAAACAGCTTGCTATAATGATTTTTATGTATTTCCCTCATATCAAAATCTCTAGAGGCAAGTGGGTGAACCAGAGCAGGATTTACAATCACTGAACTGGCTATTTCCCAGTGTAGTCTTCCACGCCGTCCAAACACTGAACCTGTACTTCCTGTCACAGAGGAGCTGAATTTTTTTGATGGTTCTCTATTTCTATTAGATATGCTTTTCTTATTACTTTTCCTTTTCAACAAAAGTATAAAAATTCAGGTAAAGGAATAATTTTTCTATTTAAATAAAATCTGCATTTATTAATATTTCTGTGTGAATGTGTGTTTTTGCATGTGTCATGGCATATGTGTGGAGGTCAGAAAACAACTTCCAGGAGTCAGTACTCTCTTCCCACCAGTGGGTCCTAGGGTTAGAGCTCATATCATCAGGCTTGGAAGCATATACCTTTATCCAACTGTTACACTGGTCCTGGGGATAATTTTATTGGAATAATAATAGTAATAGGAGTCAGACGTGGTGGCACATGCCTTTAATCCCAGCACTTGGGAAGCAGAGGCAGGTGGATCTTTGTGGGTTCAAGGCCAGCCTGATCTACAAAGTGAGCTCCAGGACAGCTGGATCTATAGACAAAAAGTGTCTCAAAAAGACAAAAAAAAAGTAATAGGAATCTATTAAAACACATTTACATAGAATCATTCAAGAACATTATTTTTTTCCTTCCTACTGCTGAACAATTCTATCATTGTGAATAAACTGCAGATAGCTGTCCAATAGCATGGTATTTAGGAAGAAAAATACCAACATCTTTAATGAACATAATGACCTAGCTTTCAATATTTATGCTCCTTCATTAAAAAAAATTATCATTCATATGTTAACATTTCAGGGACTCATAACAGTTGGATTGTTCATCATTTTCCTAAATCAAAGGTCATTTTAAAAGATCAGAAAGTTTCAGAAACATAAAGAGATTTGTCAGTGGTTGCTCTAGAAACATTAATTCTTCTTTTAAAACACAATACAGGAACTATACCAGAAATGGACATATCAATCATGATATGTAGCTTCTCAACTAAAGTTGCCAATGTCTTAAATTGTGATTTTGGAAAAGCACACTTATGTAAATAAGTGTTTAGTACTTAAATTATTCATTTTTCAAAATAAAATTTAGCTGTGTTGCGATATTTGTTAAAATTAAATTTTTATCCCTATCCTCCAGCTAAGTATAGTGACACAGCTGCCATGGATCCTAAATTTGAACACGCAGCTCTTATAAGTGGGACATAGAATGCCACATCATAAGTAGAATATGGGGTCCTCTTGATTTCAAGACCATAAATTCCCTTCCTACATTTAGTGATTGTACTAAGGCTGAAAGAAGATGGTGTAATGAGCAGAGATGCTCTGAAATATACATATTCATGTAAGTATTTTTCTAAAAGTATTTGATGAATTGGAGATTTACATACACTGGGAAATTTGTTTATTGCAGAATTCCCATATTGTTTAATGAAAGTAAATTTTTTTTCATAAGCAGACCACAGTACACGGCATCAGAACGTGCAGTATGAATGGGGTGTTCTCCCGTGGGGAGAGCAGATAGAAATCTTCAGTAACACGGCCCAACCCAAGGCATGGAGGCCTGAGGGAAGGGTAACATGGAAGATGGCGGCTGCAGTGGCCAACGTTGGAGGCTGTGTTGGGGTCAGCAGGAACAGTGACCTTACAAGAGATGTCAGAGTGAGAAGAAAGTTCAGAGGACATCAGTGCAGTGAGGCAGAGGCATGGCTGGTTAGAGAGACAGGGCCTGATAGGATTAGAAAATGGATCATGGGTGCAAGGAGTCACATTTTTCATTGTCAGAGAAGGAAGGTACAGGCAGGGAAGGACAGAAAACCAGGATGAATCTTGAAATGTTATATTGAGACTGGAAATATGAATAAGAAGAGTCACTGTAAGGTGAAGAGATTACGAAGGCTGACACGTTCCAGTATGAAGGTTAGAGACTTGAGACTCAAGAAAGGTCCATATTTTGGTTAGAGTTTGAAGGCAGGAAAACAGAGTAAAGACAAAACGGCTCAAAGACAGGCAGGGGAGGGAGGCCTCTTTCCCATGCTCATGGGAGGAATGTTTTTGTTGTATTGAGGTCTTGATTGGATGAAGCCCATCCACATTAAGGAGGACATTATACCCTCTTCATTTTACCAGTTCAGTGCTATGCTTACTATAATCAGGAAATACCCACAGGGACACTCTTGGAATAATGTTCAACCAAGTATTAGAGAACCCCTGCCCTCATCAAGTGGTCATGAAATTAACAATTACAATGTGAATGCTTGAGTGTCTATGTATAAAATATCTAACACTCAGATCTTGGTCACTAAATGTTATTATACCTCAAAGGTATAAGGAATCCTTGAAGAAATAGCTTTATCCATGCTGAGCTGAGATGATGAGCCTGAAGCATTTTATTGTGGCATAAGAGGTGTTCAAGAAGACACGTCTAAAGAACACAGAATAAGATTGAAGAGGCTTCCATTAGTCAAATCCAGTACAATATGAACCTCAAAGTAAGTAATACTAGTAACTGTTGGGAGCTGAGTATTTAGGGCTGCCAGGTGCAGGGCATTGGGCAGTGAGGAGAGGTGCAGATAGGGGATGGGGCCTAAATACCGTCATCAAGCTATTTTGTATGAAAACTGCAAAAATTCAGTAAAAAATCTAAAAAATGAGCTGTACAATTCTATTAAAATAATATATTTGCATTCATTTCCTTATATTAATGGTTTGTGGTAATGTCCTCATTTTAAAGAAATACTCATTTAAGTATTTGGGAATGATCATTTTATTCTCATATTCAGGAGAAAAATAAGATCTTTATTTTGCTTTTGCAAACTTTCCTTCTGTTTGAAATTATTTTAAGATATCTGGACATTTTTATGCTTTGGCATTGCGAGTTACCTTTCCTGTCTATATCCATCCTTATGAAATGGCAATGACTATTATGAGCCTTAGCTCATAAATCACTAGGTATGACATTTTTAAACCTTAAAAACAGTCTTGGATTTGTGTTTTTATTATGCAAAGGCATAACTAAGTAGTGGGATTTGAAAATAACCCAGTCACATGGAAAGCAGCCCCATATTTCATTCTTGGATGAGTCTCTTTTTCCAGGAACTTTCCCTATATGGTAAACATGCCTGCTCCACAACTTCAATAAAACTGCTTTAATAATTGTTCTCACCTATCTGTTTTATAGTTATTTAACTTTGAGTACACTTAGTCCTTAGTGAATATTTCTGAAACCTCACATACTCTTGGGCTGTGCCTCCTGGAAACTCAGATCTTATTTGACTCTGTACCAAGATTACCTCACTCTCCTCCTACCTCTCCAGGACTCTGTTCTTAGTGGGATTCATCGACACTTTCCCTGCTTATGTCCCCTAAATATTGATGTTTCTCTGAGCATCAATCTCATATCTCATCAGAACACCATTTCATATGTGTCCCAAGTTATCAGTTTATCACCCATGTGCACATAGCCTCTATTCTCTGTTGCAGACAGTTGTCTTTCCCAAACACAGACCTGAAAAGCCCGCTACATAGGATCCAGATACCTTCCTAGCAAGATCCATACCAATCCTACCACTATTTACCTCTCCAACTTTTTTCCTCTCATTCCCTCTTAGTATCAAATGCCTTGAAGCTCTATGACAATGTCATAGTTTATCCAGACTGGAAGATATTTCTGGGTGAATTTCCTTTCTCTTTCTTCACTTTATCAGCTACTGGTCTGCTTCCTCAGTATCTTGTGGATGGTTAATATTTTGAACAGAGCGAGTTTCTTACTAGCTGGCTTTCTACCTCCACCTTCATGACTACAATTAAACTTAAAACTCTGCAACAGCTTTGCCCAACTCTCATAATAAAATCCATTTCCTAACTCTGACTCGGGAACCTCTAGATTTCCTTATCCCTCTCTAAATCTGCCATCTCATCTAGTACCACTCT
>NW_008358101.1:8453104-8471291 GCF_000622305.1 Nannospalax galili
TATAGCTGGACTCCCTCTCCTCAGACGTACTGTGTTCACGTTCACCCTGTCAATCACCTGCCATCCATGGCTTGTATATGTCTGACTCTTCCCTTTCATTCAAATCTTACATTAAATATCATCTTAACAGAAAGACTTTGGTGACCACTCAGTGTTCTGTTGTCCCTCCATCCCTTGGTCAGTCCACACTTGATTTTCTTAGTGATCATCACTGTTGAATAGTTTTCTTAATTAGTAATTATTTATGTTTTAAATCCATACAATCCAATCAGAAGATAAACTTCACACACAGGTATCCTGTCTGTACATATTTTTTGTTATATAGCACAAATGCCAGGAAAATACTCAGTATTTATTGAACAAATAAAATTGAACATAAAATTACTAGATTCAGAAGAATGGGTACTATCTTTTCTGTTTCTGTGGTCCCATCCTGGGTATACCAATGGTTTCAACCTCAATAATTCACTGGAAAATATATTCATTAGGTTATTTGTGCATCTCAGGCACTGTGCTATGACTATAAGTTGGAACACATCCAGTAAGAAAATCTGGACTGCACCAGGAACAATTCCAAACAGAAAATTCCAATCCATCTTTATCAGGTTGCTCAGTTTTTCTAGAAACATCCTTTACCTTTATCATAGCAGTATGTAATTCATATTATTATTGGTATGTAGAAAGGCTACTAATTCTTGTAAACTTATTTGAACACCCAATGACATCTAGCATCCTTGCTGATACCTCTGAGTTCATCAAGGGGTGGGAGTGATTAGTGTCCAAAGCCACTTGTCACCTGTTGCTCTGAACACTACTGAAAGCACCATTCTTGATCCCTCCCAGTTGTTACTCTTTCTGGTTTTCACTCTCTTTCTCAAAGAGTTTTTTTTTTCCCTCCTGTATTCTAATCAACATGATTCTGTCCGTGTGACTGACCTGAAACGGAGAGCTGGAAATTTGAAAGAAATTATATTTCAGAAAAGAAAATTATCTAATATTAAAAAAAAAGTTCTAAAAGATCTCAGACTTTCCTCCTCAAGAAAGCACTTTTTAGCCATTTCTTTCCACAGTCCCCAGCCTGACATTGAGTTTCAAAGCCAGAAAATGAAATCTCTTGTAGCACATTCCCCAAGTTCACATATCTCAATCACAAAGGAAACCCTAACAGATTTCCCTTAAAATAAGAAAAAAAAGCCATTCACTTCCATGGTTGTAGAGTGACACATTTTGTACAAAAGACAGTTTTCATGTTCCACATTTTGCATGATTGATTTCTGTCAACAAAACCCCAAATTGTGTTTAGTTATGTTTAACATATTGTATAATTGACTCATTGAGACTATTTACATTGAAACGTTTAAATCTTTCACAAAAGCTGCCTTTCAACTATATCCTTCAGCTTGATTTATTTAGTTGGAATTTTGTCCAAAGCACAGAGATTTATCACTGTTAAGTTCCATCTTATTATATTTGGCCCATCACTGCAGCCTGTCAAGATCTTTTAGAATCTTGGTGCTGGCATGCAATCAATTCACTGATCCTGCCAACTTCATGTCAAGTGCAACTTGTTTAAGTATGTTCTCTATCCTCGAATAAGCCACCAAAAATGGCTAGCAGGCATGTGCTGTTTTGCTACAGAACTCCAAAATCTAAAAGGAAGATTAAATCACCAAATGAGACAAGTAAGGACAAATATCTTTAGATTCACAGCGAAGGTCTCATGTCCAGGCACATGTGTTCAATTCTTCTTAGAGATTCCCTTACTATTTATTTTGAGGTATAGATTGATGTGTAAGAGAATAAAGGCTGAAGTAAGTGAGTGTATTAAAGGCATTTTAATCTCAGGCTGGAGAAATAGCTCAGTGGTTAAAAGCACTGGATGCTCCTGCAGAGGACCTGACTTTGATTCCCAGCACCCACACGGCAGCTAACAACGATTTGTAACTCCAGCTCAGGGACTCCAGGGCCCTCTTCTTACCTCTGTGAGCACTGTACGACATTGGTACACTATAGACAATACACTCAAACACATAAAAGATTAAAAATAATAAATAAAATATTAAAAACCATTTTAATATAGTGAGAACTAGCATATGGAAAATGAGGTCCGAGACAAAAACCTAAGGGGGTACTTAATCTCAGGGTCCTACAATTGCACAGAGGTATTTACAGACTTTGAGAGTGAGTGCATTTTTAATTTTGCAACCTGGACTTCTCACTTGCCTTATCTTAGTACAAGTCCCATAATATCAAACTTCATTTGTTAGAATTTGTTCCTACAATGAGTGATTAAGCCGTGATGTTGCCACCTTCTCTACTAGTGGAAACTCCACGGTTAATACATCTCGCAAACATGAGCAATGCTTAAATTTGTCCTCACAGCATTTCTCTAGTGAATTGGGAATAAAATTATTGAAGGAAATTCCTAACAGCAGAAATAGTAATAAGTGTAGTTCATATTGTTTGCTATTGGTATATAGAAAGGCTACTGATTTTTATAAATTGATTTTGTAACCTGCTACTTTGCTGGAAATGTTGATCATTTCTAAAAGTTTTCTGGTGGAATTTTTGGGATCTCTTATGTATAATATCATATCATCAGGAAGTAGAAATAATTTGACCTGTATTTTTTCAATTAGTAGCTTTTAAGTTTCCTTCTCTTGTCTTATTGCTTTAACAAGGGTGCCACACACTATATTGCAAAGGAGTGGAGATAGTGGACTTGTCTGGTTTCTGATTTTAATGGGAATGTTTCCAGTTTTTCTCTATTAGAATGATGTTGGCTGTGGGTTAGTTGAATACAGCTTTAATTATTCTGAGGTATGTTCCCTCCAGTCCAATTCCCTCTCTGACTTTTAACACAAATCCCTATTATATTTTGTCAAGGCTTTTTCTGCGTTTATTGGGATGATCATCTGATTTTTTGTCTTTTAAGTTCATTTATATGTCCTATTCATTTATTGATTTGTTGGCAGCTGATCACTGCTGAGTGTGAGAGAGTTGATCTGGGCACACAAACTGGTCTTGATAGGCCTTAACATACATGGCAGAATGCAAGAAACATGGTGGGAGAGGATTATGGGGTGTAGATAGGGGAGGGGAATCTAAATCTGATTAAAATGTATTTTGTGGAATGCACAAAAATTCAATAAAAATAAGGGCACAAAACAAGCCTCAACAAATACAAAAAGATTGAAATAATTTCATGCATTCTATCAGACCACAATGCAATAAAGCTTAAAATCAACACCAGAAGAAACCCTAGTAACTACATGAACTCATGGAGATTAAAAAACACACTCCTGAATGATGTATGGGTCAAAGGAGTAACTACATGAACTCATGGGAACAAGCATCTGAAAGCAGTCCTTAGAGGAAAATTTATAGCTTTAAGTGCCTACATTAAAAAATCAGAAAGAATACAAATAAATGACTTAACATTGCAATTCAAGACACTTGAAAAACAACAACAAATGAATCCCAAACCCAGCCGACAAGAATAAATAACAAAAATTAGAGCAGAAATTAATGAAATAGAAACAAAGAAAACAATACTAAGGATCAACAAATCCAAGAGCTGGTTCTTTGAAAAGATAAACAAGATTGACAGATCTTTAGGCCAGTTAACCAAAAGAAGGAAAGAGCACCTCAAATCAACAAAATCAGAGATGAAAGGGGAAACATCACAACAGACACCAAAAAGTTCCAGAACATTAAAAGGGAATACTTTAAAAACCTATACGTTGCTAAATTTGAAAACATAAAAAAAATGGATGGGTATCTAAAAACATGGGAACCACCAAAACTAAACCAAGAAGAGATCAACAGCTTAAACAGACCCATAGCACATAAAGAAATTGAAACAGTATACAAAACCTACCAACTAAAAAAAGCCCAGGACCAGATGGATTTACAGCAGAATTCTACCAGACATTTAAAGAAGATCTATATCCAATACTACTTAATTTATTCAAAAAGATAGAAATGGAGGGAGAACTTCCAAATTCCTTCTATGAAGCCAGCATCACTCTCATACCAAAGCCTGGTAAAGATACAACCAAAAAAGAAAACTATACACCCATATCCTTAATGAACATAGATGCAAAAATTCTCAACAAAATACTTGCAAACTGCATACAGCAACACAACAAAAAGATCATCCACCATGATCAAGTCAGCTTTATTCCAGAGATGTAGGGATGGTTCAATATATGTAAGTCAATAAACATCATAAATCATATAAATGGACCCAAAGACAGTAACCACATTGTCATCTTGATAGATGCAGAGTAGGCTTTTGATAAAATTCAACATTCATTTATGTTCAAATTCCTAGAGGGAATCGGACTGGAGGGAACATAACTCAACATAATTAAAACCATATACAACAAACCCACAGCCAACATCATTTTAATTGGAGAAAAACTGGAAGCATTCCCATTAAAATCAGGAACCAGACAAGGTTGTCCACTATCGCCACTCCTTTTTAATGTAGTGCTTAAAACTCTTGCAAGAGCAGTAACACAAGAGAAGGAAATTAAAGGAGTAATAATTGGAAAAGAAGAGATCAAAGTATTCCTTTTTGCAGATGATATATTTTATCTAAGAGATGCCAAAAGATACCACCAGAAAACTCCTAGAAATCAACATGTTCAGTAAAGTGACAGGTTACAAAATTAATCTACAAATGTCTGTAGCCTTTCTATATACCAATAACAAACAATCAAAGAAAAGAGTACATGAAAACACTCCTTTTCACAATAGCCTCAAAAAAATATCTCAGAATAACCTGACCAAAGACATTAAAGATCTCTACAATGAAAATTTTAAATCTTTAAAGAAAGAGATCGAGGAAGACACCAGAAGATGGAAGGACCTCCCATGCTCATGGATTGGAAGAATTAATATTGTGACAATGTCCATCCTACCAAAAGTCATTTATAGATTTAATGCAATGCCAATCAAAATCCCCGTGATATTCTTCACAGAATTGAAATAAAATCCTGATTCATATGTAAGCACAAAAGACCTCAGATAGCCAAACAACCCTGAGCTCTAAGAGCAATATTGGGGGGATTGCTATACCAGTTTTTAAACAATATTACAGATCTTTAGTCATAAAAACAACATGGTGATGGCACAAAAATAGACCCATAGATTAATGGAACAAAATTGAGGACCCAAATATGAGTAAATGCAATTTCAGCCACCTGACATTTGACAAAGGGGCCAAGAACATTTACTGGAGGAAAGACAGCATGTTCAGCAAATGGTGCTGGCAAAACTGGATCTCCACCTGTAGAAGAATGAAACTAAACCCTATCTTTCACCTTGAACAAACGTCAACTCCAAATGGATCAAAGATCTCAATTTGAAGCCTGAATCTCTGAAACTGTTGGAAGGAAACATTGGTAATAACCTACAAGAAATAGGTGTAGGAAAGGATTTTCTAAACTGGACATCACCTGCTCAGGAAACTAGGTCAAGATTCAACAAATGGGACCTCATTAAACTAAAAAGCTTCTGTACATCAAAAGAAGCAACCAAGGAAGTAAAGAGAAAACCCACAGAATGGGAGAAATTATTTACCAGCAACACATCTGACAGAGGTTCAACATCCAGAATATATAACCAACTCAAAAAACAAAGAATCAAGAAAGAAAGAATCAAGAATCAAGCCCAATTAGAAGATGGGCTAAGGAGCTGATCAGAGGGTTCTCGAGAAAAGAAATAAAGATGGCTAAGAAGCATCTTAAAATGTAAATTAAAACTACTTTAAGATTTCATCTTACCCCAGTCAGACTGGCTAAGGTCAAGAGAAGAAATGATACCAAATGTTGGAGAAGATGTGGGGAAAGGGGAAATGCTCATCCACTGCTGGTGGGATTGCAAACTTGTTCAACCCCTATGGAAAGCAGTGTGGAGAACCCTTTAAAAACTAAAAATGAACATACCATTTGACCTGGTTATACCACTCCTTGGCATATACCCAAAGGACTCATCCTATTGCAGAGATACTTGTACATCCATGTTTGTTGCTGCTCTTTTCACAATAACTAAGAGATGGAAACCGCCTAAATGTCCCTCAACTGATGAGTGGATAATGAAAATGTGGTTCATTTATACAATGGAGTTCTACTCAGCAGTAAAGAAAGATGAAATCATGAATTTCACAGGGACATGGATGGAACTAGAAATCATATACTAGGTGAAGTAACACAGACTCAGAAAAATAAATAACGTATGTTCTCCCTCATATGGGGATCCTAGCACAAAATCCTTATAAGTGATTATGTATCCAGGCATAACTGCAGGAACCAGGATAATGAAAAGGAACGAGGGAAGTAAAGTAAAAGAAAGAACCTGAAAGAGAAGAACAATGGGAAATGGGTGTAACTAAGGGAGATATGGATAAAATGGGGTTATTTTACCAGGGTATGGGGGTAGGGAGGGTTATACAAGGAACCTTGGGTATAAAGGGAATGGAAAGAAGGAGCTCAAGAGAGGTGGGACCATAGGAGAAAGGTGTTATTATGGGAAAAATGGGAAAAATGGAGGTGCTTTAAATGGGAAAACCATGGGGGGGGGTTAGAGACTAAGATAATAATGACTAGCCCATTAAAAAAATAAAACAAAGGGAACCATGTTAGACCAACAGCCTACTGACAAATTATACGTACAGCTAGTTCAAGGAACAATATATGTGTGTAGTCAAGGTTTATCTGAGAACATTTGGTTTTTGCCCAAGCATTATCTAAATAGTGCATGGTAATTAAAAGTACCAATGGGTGGAACTAACCTTCGTGGATGTTTAACAGCCATAATTTTAGGCCTATACTAATCTGGTCAGAGGGACTTAAAGGAAAGTTTTTGCTCCTTGCCCTCCAAGGTTGACTAAGTTCCAGGGGACTGTGGAGCATCTCTCAAAATGTCCTGTAACTGTGGTGAGTCACCTGTGCTTTTGATCAAGGAGGCCATGGAGACTCCACTAGTTGGATTTGAACCAGTGTCCAGTTTAAAAAGAGGAGTGTCAACGCAGGAAACATTTCCTCCATGCTTCGAAGTGAAGCCAACCATGGTCGAGCAGACTTTTGATCTATCTTCACATAGATGGAATTGGTAAAACAAAGAAGCCAGGGGCTCCTCCCAAGCGCATGTGACCCCTGAGGAACAGATCTTCAAACGGCCTTAAGAGTGAAAATAAATTGGTTTATCTGGACCAACTGTATCACCTTAAACACCTCAAAGGAAAGTATAACCAAAGATTAAAGGGACCAATATAATTTTTTAAGAGTCCATACATATAGACTAAAGGCTACATAACAAGAAACAATGCCAGACAGGAGATACCTTCCGTTGAGTTGTTGGCCAGGGTGGCCCAAGAGACTCCCAGACAGTAACCCAGCAAAGAACTTGGAAAATGAACAGTAGACCCCAGTTTTATCTAAAGGAATATTGGCAACTGATTGCTGCTACATGAGGAAGAGGTGATCTTCCTAAAACAAGGAACTCTAGATAGGCTGACTAGACTCAGCAGATGGACTAGCACTCTGGGATGGCTGAGGGCACTGATAACACAGTGGACAGAAACAGGAGGACAGAGTATATGGGATCCATTGCGGGGGAGGCTATGGGAGGATGCCATTTGGGATGCGGGTATAAAGATGAATAAGATTGTTTGGGATGTTCTGTATGAAATACACAAAAAAATCAATATATAAAAAATGAATTATATTTGAGGAGGAAGCACAAAAATTTGCTTCATGTTAATTAGTAGATATGAAAAATATTACCACTGAAATCTGCCTGAAAAATTTGAATAAAAATATATGTTGAAAAATCAATAAACAAAAATAAAAGAGATTATTGACTACCCAGAAAAATTAATGAAGATAAACGTCTTCTGGATTCCTTAATTCTGAAATTTTAGGATGCCAAATATATTTAGAATGTTTTAAACCCCAGACAGGGAAAACCATGATTAAAAAGGATTATTCTAAGCATGTGTATTTTTCTTTTCCTTTTTCTCTTTATTTGTGACCCGGACACTGAAGATAATGGAGTCATGTTAGGGCGGTTCTGGGAGAGTATAATTTCAGGTAAACAGTCGTGTATAAAAATCCTGTAAAATGACTCACTATTTTAGTTAATTAAAATTAACAAAACAAAACTTGAGGCATAAGAAGAATGGGAAAGTGATCTCAAAGTGACTGGTGAAGTGCCCAAATACACAACAGGTTTAGAGAAGACATGTACTAAAAGATGGAAGATACGACCAGCCACATAGAGTGGTTAAATACATAACAGTTACTCACAGAGACAGATGAATTTTATACTTGACTATTTTTTGACAGGTAAAAACCAAAAATAACAACAGAAGGATTGCAACATAAATTGTCAATAATGGCAATGAACATATATGTGTATAGAATCTATCCATTCATCCATCCAAACATCCATCTGTCATCTATCTATCATCCATCCATCTGTCATCTATCATCTATCTATCTATCTATCTATCTATCTATCTATCTATCTATCTATCTATCTATCATCATCTATCTACCTATCATCTATCATCTATCTATTTATCTATCTATCTATCAATCATCTATCATCATCTATTTATCTATCTACATATCTATCTGCCTACCTATCTGTAATCTCTATGTTTGCATGCACAAAATCTGGAAGATTAAACTCTAAATTTAAATATCAATAATATTTTTCTCAGGGCTGGTTCTGTAGATCAGTTATAGAGTGCTTGCCTAGTATGTGCAATCCCCAGTAATGCAACAATGGCCTTAAAATTATTTTCCACTGAGATGACCCCAGGTATTCCTATAAAGCGAATTATCTTCTCTGTCATAACGATGTTGTCTGAACTTTACATTCAGATAGCTATTTGGTCTCAAAAGGCTAAAATCAAATCTCAACCAATTAAGTCTACTTGGTAAAGCTGGTTGACTATCTTCCTACTTGCCTCTCTGAAGGTATAATTTCTTCAAATTCTCTATCTCAGTTTTCTGGATTTTTCTTTAAAATTTTTTAATTAGTTAATGTTTTGCATTTTATTGAATTTTTGCAATTTTCATACAATATAGTTTGATGGCATTTATATCCGCTCTCCCATCCACACCTCCCTGCATCCCCTGCCCCCGACTTAATTCATTGTACTTATATATATATATATATGCCTACAGAGTTTAATTTGTGTCCTCCAGTGTTCTTCAGTGTGGGTCCATCTACTGGACCTATGAAGGGTCCCAGTCCTGTAACACACTGTCTGTCTTTCCCACACCTGGTAGCCATCAAATGCCAAAAGTTCTTTCGGTTGGGTTGCAATCTCTTACCCACTTCCTCATGTCTATGCTGGGATTTTGTCTGATTTGAGTTTGCATAGGACTTGTGCATGCTGTCACCACTGCTGTGATTTTCTTCTCTGGTTCCTTGTACCTGAAACTGTAACATAGCATCTCTCTTTCTTCCTTGGGTTGGCTCCAACCCACCATTTCTATTGTCACTACTTCTTTGAAAAAATGTCATCGCTGATTTTCATGTCATTTTAACAGTGATGTAATAACTTCCAAGTTATCTTTCAGCATCCAGTCCTCATGCACTCTTCATGACATCTTAGCACATGACTGCTACAATGACCTTCCTAAAATGCATACTTTCCTTTCCATTCTCCTTTTTGTACACATTGTACATCTCCCACTAGCCCTCTAAAATTCTCAATACATAGAGACTTGGCACTTTGATACCTCTTGCCAGTGAGGTGTTGCCATTTTCCCACTGACATCTACAGCCTAGATTTATTTGTAAGATTTCCTATTAATGTCATAAACTGGCTTTCCCATATGCCATCTCTACCTTATACCTGGCAGGCTCTTCTTATTCATCCTTCTAGAGTCAGCTTAAGTACTTCAAGGAAAGCTTCTGTATTTACTTTCCTTGTTGCTATGACAACATAGCCAACCAAAGCAAATTAAGATATGAAGAGTTTATTTTGGCTCAACTTTTTGTGGCATTTTAGTCCACCACAGTGGGAAAGGCATGGCAACAGGAGTGACTCATTACATGTATGTGAGAACATGAGGTAGCTGGTCAAATAACAGCAGCCCATGAGGAAGCAAATACCCCCACTGACATACAACCATCAAAGACCTGCTCCTCCTGACCTACATCTTCCAACTAGGTACCACATCCAAAAGGTCCCAGTGCCACCACCTGGGGACCAAATATTCAAATATATAAGCCTAGGGGACACTTTGAGTCAAGTCAGATAGAATGCACAATCCAATTTATCCCTTTTATTTATGAGTTTCTTCTACCACATTGTGACAACTTCATGGAAAGACTATAGATTTTATTCCTTTTAGATTAAACACTGTCATGTTGTTTTAGGATTAGAAACTACTCAGATCACATGTCAACAATATAACTTGCTATACATTAACAATTTAACATAACATATAAATTAACAATTTAACACCATTTGAAATTTAGAGTTTTCCAAAATGAGGTGGGAATTACTCTTGATATTGAGGTTTGAGATTTATCCACACAATTTAGAAGTAAAAAAATAAAGGTTTCATCATAAGGTTTTAGAAAATTAGCATTCTAATATCAGACAGTAAACTATCAGCATTTAAATCAGTCAAGTCAATCACAAAATCTGTAATCCAAGAAGAGAATCATTAGGTGGAGAACAGGACATGTTAAGAATCCACTTAAATTCTTAACATCTAAATTACAGGGTCCACTCATTAATATGATCTACGTAGAGAACTTTATCAAACAGAGGGGAGAAATGAATTTGCTATTGAATTTTCTGACTTCTGCCTCCCTGTGGTTAATTTTCACCTAGCAGTATGTGGCAAAATCAAATGCTGTTTTCAGTCATTTTTGGCTGACATGAATGTTTTAAAGAAGGCTTCCTGCTGAATTGGGAATGAAAAAAGTATTGATTGAACGTAGGAAAATCGATTGGACCTTTTAATGTTTTACATCTGTTTGTTTCCTACTAAGTTTCAAATGAGTTGACTGATTTTGATCAAATTTCCTAGACATCAATTTTAAGTATCACAGTAAAGGCCAATCACAGGAGACATTTTCTAGTATGCAAGGTTTGTCTTCAAGAAACTTTTCATCTTTAGAGGAGATGAGAACACCTCGAGCAAAATTACAAAGTACATCCAATATATATGCTTCAAATGATGTATGATTTCTTGTCAGTTTTCCTTTTGAATAGTGTTCTTCAATCATGTAATCAGATACATTTTGTATCAGAAATTGAAAAGTTTTATTACTGTCATCAAAAGTGTAAGCGTCAATGAGAAGAGAAAGATATATTCATAGTGGAAAGTAGGTTTCACTCACTGTCCCTCAAAACACCTCAAGTCTCTTTTCCATGGATTGTGGTACTGTATTATTCATAAAAGCATCAGAAACTGGTTTAAGATGTCTTAATTTACACTTTTCCATCCCAAAGTGACCTCAAAGGCTCCTTACCTTTTTAAGTTGGGGATTATATACCGAATCACACGCACGTTTCACAGTAGAGCATCTGGTATGTATTGATGCTAGCTGTTGGTCTCTCTTCTCATGTTCCAAACAGATGGTGTCTTCCATATCACGTCAGAGAGAAAGCAAACTTCCATACTCAGTTTAGTTAGTACTAAAATTTGCTTTGTTTTGTCTTGGGAACTGGACATGGGAGTATAAGCCTGTAATCCCAGCACAGAAGCCTGAGGCAGGAAGGTCAGTCAGTCTGAGGTGTTTAAAAATTTCTAGGACATACTGAGAGACATAAGGAGACTTTTTCCTTAAAAAAAACCAACAAATTGTTTTGGAATAACTATTAAAAATGCATAGGATGTTAAAAATAATGCAATATGATTCTGCATATTTTTCATTCGTGTTTCCTCAGAGGTATGTTAGGGGAAACTGGGGTACAGAGGACAAACCCTCACACACAGAGAGAAAGAAGACACCAAGAGACTCATGCGGAAAAATCAGAAAAGTTTATTCACATCAGTATACTGGAGTGGAGTTTCCTCCCAAAGATCTAGAACCCCATTGGAATCCTTTCACATTTTTACAGAACCCGGGATGGCATTCTTAGAGTGGGTTTACAACCTATAAGATTTCCAGCATAGGTGTTTATCTGCCCTAAGACCACTGAAAAGAAAGAAGTGTTTACAGAGGCAGATATTTAGGGTAGGAGTTAAGATATTTTTTAACAAAGTTTATTGCAAGTGCCTTAGCAAGCAAGGCATTTGCAAACAGATGCCCCACTAAATAACTGTGGCATTTACTTCTTTTTAAAAATTTTTTCAAAGTATTTTATTTTTTAGATGTGTGTAAGCGCACCCGTGTAGTGCAATGTCCACAGAGGTCAGAAGAGGATGTCGGATCCCCTGTAAATGGAGTAACAGATGGTTGTTAGCTGTCATGTGGGTGCTGAGATTGAACCAGGGTCCTCTACAAGAACAGCCCAGGCTCTTACCTGCTGAGCTACCTCTGCAGCCCTGGCATTTACTTCTAAGATTGCTTTGTCTATTTTAGTTCTGCCTTGTTTTTCAACACAAATTTTAGTAAGCATTAATGAAATCACTGTAAGGTGAATACTATGTTCTAAATTATAAAATCAGTCATAAAACAGTATTATACACAAAAAATGACATTAAATTCATGGGTGTATTTATTTTCCCCATCTTATATAACCGCAGTACAATATTGATCCACATCTTACATAACTGCAGTGCACTATCGATCCAAGACTGATATTGGTACAATCCACAGAATAAAACTTGTTTTTTCCAAATTTGCATGAAGTTTTATGTGTATGTCTGGATGTGTGCATGTGTACATGTGCAGGAAGTTATATGGAATTTTATTATTGCATAATCAAAACAATGAAGACAAATGGTTTCACTGTAAACCTCCCTTGTGCTATTGCTGTCTGTCTATTCCCACCCCTCCCAACCTTCCTTGCCCAACACCTCCACAAGTACAAATCTGTACTTCATCTCTGTTCAAGGATATCATCTAAACAGCATCACACAGGATGAAATCTTTGAAAATTGTTTTCATGTACTCGGCATGATTCCTTTGAAATACTTCCATGTGTATGTGGCTTGGAGATAACACAGTTGTTACAGTGATTTGTTAGGAAATGATGAGTTGTTTCAAGTTTTTGGCTACTACAAAGAAAGAAACTGCTGTGGATAGTCATATACACAGTTTGGTATGGATATAAATTTTCCTCTCTGGTAAAAATATTATTCAAAAGTACAACTATTTCTCATAAAGTATGCAAAAGTTTAGTTTTGTAAGGAAATACTTATTTTCCAAAGTAGTTTCATCGTTTTCCTTGCACATCTCATTTCAGTATTGTAAGAGTGACCGGACTCTAAATTTCCTCGGTGTTTTACGGCCTATGACAAGTGCACTTGGAGATTTTTCTGCAGTGTAACCCATGTGAGTCTTCAGATGTCAAGGATTATCTCTGCATTATTCATAATATTAATGCTTGTTTTTCTTGTTAGAGGCTGAATTTTATACTTTTTAAAGAATTGCTTTATGTTTCATTGATTTATTCAATTGTTTCTCTGCTCTATCAACTTATTTTGTCATTTTAAAAATTTCTTAATATAGGAGCATATATTACTTAACCCGAAATTTCTTCTTTTATAAAGTAAACATTTAATATGTGAAGTTCATCTTTTAGTATACTACAAATGTTTTAATTTTTTTTAGATCTATGTTATTTCCTTTGGGGCTTCCTCCTTGAACCATGAATTATTTAAACGTGCATTGCTTATAGTTTTCTAGAATTTAAAAGTTTCCAGCTATCCTGGTGGTTTTATTTTGATTTTGATTTCACTATAACACAAAACAAAATTCTATATGACTGAAATGATTTCAAATATTGTGAAATTTGTTTTTCAGTCAGTATATGATCAACCACAGTAAAGATTCTCTGGGTTTGTCAAAGAATGCAAATTCTATTGTTGAGTGGAGTGTTCTACAAATGACAATTCATGTGCTGGTGTTGTAGAACTTTTATGGATTTCCTCTCAAGTTGTTCTATCAATTATCAAAACAGAATTGTTGAATTCCCTGAGCATCACCCAGATCTGTCTCCGTTTCATCCAGCTGTGCCCTCTCTTTACATACTTGGCAGTTTTGTACTTAGTGTTTTGTCTTTTTGACCGATTGAATTCTTTATCACTGTGCAGGTATGATCTTTGCCCATGGTAAATTTTACCGGATATGAATAAAAGCATCTCCTCTTTTCTTCTTTTTTTTTGCTCCTTTTCATTTGGTGCTAGAAAAATCACAATGCTCTGTTGTTTTAAGCAGTGTTTTTTTTTTTTTTTGAGGGATGCAGTTATTTATGTTCTTTCCATTTCACATTTATTGAAGTATTATTGTGTTTTAACAGTGTCTATTAATAATTTAGGATAAAATATTTCATTAGAAAGTAACTTATAAAGTGTTTCTTTAATCATCAAATCAATTTTTATATTTAGAAAGAGGTTTATACTTACATGCTTTTTTTTTTTTTTTTTTTTTTTTTTTTTGTTTACATGAATCTTGTTCATGTTGTCACCATTATTGTAAGAACTATTTTAATTAACATCATTTTTTTTTTACAATTAAAGTTACAGTTTTAACAATATACAAAGTATTACAGTAATTCAGATTTTTTGGCATAATGATTACAGATCAACATCACGTTATTTTATTTGCTTGTAGATAGAATATAATTGTGCTTTAAAATGACTTTTTAAAACAGTTTTTTACTTATCTGTTTATTTATGTGTGTGCAGATGCTTGGGAGCCACAGTATACGTATGGAGGTCAGAATATAATTCTCCATCCTTAGTCCTCTCCTTCAACCATGTGAGTTCCATGACTGGAATGCAGGTTGCCAGTCTTGGTAGCTGAGTCATCTCATTGGTCCAAAAATCACTCCTTTAATCTTTTTATTTTAATTCATCAACTTATACAAATTAAATTTCATATAATTATTGATCCTCATGTGCTTAAGCCTGGCTTTTTGTTCTTCTCTGTGTGTTTCTCTGTGTTTTTAATTTCTATATTCTACCTTCTTGCGGGTTATTTTGGCCGCTCTTTGGAATTACACTTTTACTTATTTTCAGTTTGTTGTTTGTTTATTTGTTTGCTTGTCTTTGAGACAGGGTCTCCCTGTAGCCCTGGCTGACCTGGAACTCTCTATGTAGACCAAGCTGTCCTCTAACTCACAGAAATTTGCTTGCCTCTGCCTCCCAAGTGCTGGGATTAAAGGTGTGTGCCACCATGCCCAGCCCTATCTTCAGTGTTTGTGATTGTTTTCATTTATATAATGCTTTGTGGTTTCCATGATAGTAAATTATGCAAGCATACCTTCTAACTGTCTCAGTGTTGTGCTTTCTGAGTTCTAATAAAGTATAAAAATTTACTTCTCTTTATCCTCCCTCATGCTCATTTTAAACATTTTCTGTATGCACACTACATACATTTAATATTATAGTTTTTTAACCATTAAATGTAACTTAACAAAGTTAAAAGAAAAGAATCTATGACATATTTACTCCTTCTGGTTTACATTTTTTTCTCTTGTATAATCTCCTTCTGCTTGTAAAGACAAAATAAGCACTCTCCTAGGTTAGATCTGGTGACAACAACTTCACTGAGTTTTGTTTTATCTGATATTTATTGTCCCTTAAACTTTAATTCTAGGCGGACACGCCTTTCATTTCTTTCTGATGTCATGATCTTTGAGGAGAAAGCCACTGTTATTTGAATTGCTTCCCTTAAAGATGAGATGATGTCTCTTGATATTTCTTAGATTTTTCCATTGTCTTAGTTTCCAGAAGTTTGATTATGATATATCTTAGTGTGAATTTCATTGGATTTCTTACAATGCAGTATTCGTTTAACTTTTTGAATCTGTTAGCTTTGTGTCTGAGAAAATGTCATCCACTCTTTCTTTGAACATTTTCTTGAGCCCCACTCTTTCTCCTCTGGTAACGTGATGGTACAAATGTTAAATCTTTCCTGATAATCCCCACAATTCTTTAAAGCTTGTTAATCTTCTTTTCAGTTCATTTTAACTGTGCTTTAGACTGGGAAAACAACACTGCTTTATTTCCAAAGTTCAAGTTCTTTCCACAGCCATACCCTTCATCCCAGAAGCATACTATATACTGACCTCTAAGCTTCAGTTATTGTATTTTTAACTTAAAAATTTTCCATTTACCTTTTTAGTATCTTCTCATCTATGAAGAATCTGTTTGTTGCAACTTTTTGTTTTATCTTCATGTCATCTATGATGGTCTTTTCTTATTCAGGTTGGATTTTCCCTTGATTTTGTATTAACAGTGAGTTCACATCCTTTCTTGGCATTTTGGTTATGTTATTAGAGTCTGTATCTTCTCTAGACTATCTGTTTTAGTAGGTATCTCTGACATTGTGCCAGTAGGACGGGGCTAACCCTCAGTACTATCCAGTTGCTCTGAAAGTCCAGGTTTCCCATGTGGTCATGGACGGTGCTGCAGAAGACCCTCCTTTCGAGCTGTTGGTGAGGTGTGGAAGTTCAGATGCCCCACTGACTTCTACTGGCACCACCCTGGTATAGGGGTGCAGGCAATGCCTCATTACTGGTCCTTAAAGGCCTCAGTGACATGAAGGTGGTTAAAAACAATAGAGGCCTGTCAGCTTTGGGAGGTTATCTTCTGCCTTTGTACTTCATCTTGACTTATTTGAGAGGAGAAGGAAGCAATTTGCTGCAGCTTTGCAAAAAGAGTAGTGCTAGAAGTATCACATTGTCTATGCACAAACTGTACTACAGAGACATAGTGACAAGGGCAGCATAGCCTGCACAAAAGCAGAGATGTAGATCAGTGGAACATAGCAGAGGACCTAGAATAAGCTCACACATTTTAGATACCTAAAACATATAATAGAAAAAAGACAACCTATTCAATAAGTGGTGCTGACAAAATTGGATATCCACCTTGTAAGATATTTTAAAATTGCAGGTCTGTGTGTACATGACTGTAGGTACCCGAGGAGGCCAGAAGAAGGCATTGGATCCCTTAGAGCTGAAGTTACAGATGACTGTGAACTAAACTGCCTTATGTGGGTGCTGTGAGCTGAACTCAGGTTCTCTGTAAGAGCAATATGCTACTAAGCCACCTCTCCAGCCTCCCCTCCACCTTAATTTTAAGCCCGAAATGCTAAAACTACTAGGGGAAAACATTTCTGGATGCAGATACAGGCAGGAACTTTCTGAATTGAACCCCAATACTACAGAAATTTGGCCCAAGAATTCACAAATTCATGGAATTTAAAAGCTTCTTTTTGCCAGAAGAAACTATCAGCAGAATTAATGGAGATGCTACAAAATGGAAGGAAATCTTTAACGGCTATAGTTTAGACAAGGGAAAAGTCAGAGAGAGAGAGAGAGAGAGAGAGAGAGAGAGAGAGAGAGAGAACAGAGAGAGAGAGAGAGAGAGAGAGAGAGAGAGAGAGAGAGAGAGAGAGAGAGAGAGTCCTAAACAGTAAATGGTCCAATTTAACTGAACAGAGTTCCCAAAAGAAGAAATACAAATGACCAGCAAATATTTTTTTAACATCCAACATTCTGAGCCATCAGAGAAATGTAAATGAAAACTACTTTGAGATTCCATCTAACCCCAATCAGAATGTCTATCACCAATAAAAGAAATGACAGCAAATGCTGGTGAGAACGGGCAAAGGGAACCCCTTATTTACTATTGATGGGAATGTAAACTGCTTCATTAACTATAGAAATCAGTGTGGAGATTTCTCAAGAAACTAAAAGTTGAACTACCACATGACTGGCAATACCATTCTTGGGCACAAACCCCTAAGACTCTATATCATAACACAGAGATACCTGTACATCAATGTTTATTGCAGCTCCATTCATGATAGCAAAGAAATGGAATTAGCCTAGATACACTTCAATGAGGTAAATGAATACTAAAAATATAGTACATATATGTAGCCAGGTGTGGTGGTGCACACCTTTAATCCCAGCACTCGGGAGGCAGAGGCAGGCATATCTCTGTGAGTTCAAGGCCAGCCTGTCTACATAGTGAGTTCCAGGACAGCTGTCTCAAAAAGAACAACAACAACAACTATATAT
>NW_008358101.1:8471330-8475208 GCF_000622305.1 Nannospalax galili
ACATATTCTCTCTCATGTACAACCTAGCTTCGGACTGTTATATGAGTGTGATTACATGGAAGTAAGTGAGTGTGGGCAGAGAATAAGAAACTAGAAAGGAATCAATGAAAGCAGGAAAAATGGCTTTAATGGAAGTAGGTAGGGAGGGTAATGAAACAAATGTGCTAAGAAAGTGGAAGTGGGGAAACTGAGGCAGAAAGGTACCCAGCAGGAAGGTGAGGCAGAGAGATGAGGAGAGGAGCAGGTATGTGTGGAGGGTCAACCAAAACCAATAGATATGAAAATGACATAAAGAAGCCTATTACTTTTCATACCAGTTAAACAAAATTAAATTTAATAAGAAGCCTCCGGAAACTACGAATCATTAATCTTTACCAAGAAATATTATTCCACACATTAAAATGGAGTCTTATGTTGCTTGCTTAATCTCAAATCTGTAATGTCTTATTGTTTTTGGTTGTCTGATATTTAAATCATATGTGTCATTTTTAGAATAAATGAACTCTAAAACCTAAGTAACAAAATAGAAAGGAAAAAACAAGTTAAAATGGGGAATAAATCTGAACAGCCATTTCTTAAAATAGGACATGCAAATGATAAAATGATGCATCAAAAAAATTCTATGTCAAGGAAATGTAAACCACAATCACATTGAAGTATCATGTCACATCATTAAGAATGGTTATTACCAAGACTGGAGAGATGGCTTAGCAGTTAAAAGCATTGGGTGCTCTTTTAGCAGACCGAGGTTCGGTTCCTAGTACAGACACGGCAGCTAATAACTATCTGAAACTACAATCCCAGGGGATCCAACACCTCCTCTTCTGGCCTCCATGGGCATTGTACATAAATGGTACACTTAAATACATGGAGGCAAAAAAAAACTAATGCACATGAAATTTTTATAAGTAAAATGTATATTAGAAAGAATGGTTATTATCGAAAAGATTAAATATAACTATTTCTGGTGAAGATATGCAGAAAAGGGAACATCTACACACTGCGTGGGACTGTAACTAGTATAGCCAATATGGAAAACAGTGTGGAGTTTCCCCAGTACATTAATAATAGAACTTCCATGGAATCCAGCAACTCTACCACTCAGTACATATACAAAGGGAATGAAATCAGAATTTTGAAGAGGCATCTGCACTCCCATGTTCATTACAGCACTGCACCATTCACAATAGCCTAGATAGAGAATCAACATGCCTGTCTACCAACTGATGATGAAATACGAAAAGGTGGCACATGTATGCCATTTAGTCATACAAAGAATGAAATCTTGTCATTGTGGCAATATCAATGGAACTAGAAGTCACTATTTTAAGTGTAATATGCTAGGTACAGAAACACAAGTATCATAAGCTATTACACATATTTGAACTTCTCAAAGACTGAAGTCATAGAAGTTAAGAGTACAGCGATGTTTACCAGAGGCCTGCTCAGTGTGGGAGCAGGACTGCCATGGGGAAATGTTGATCAATGTACTAAGTTCTAGTAGTAACTTGTGGTTACCTAGAACTTCTGGTGCACCATTGCCAAATAGAAAACAGATATTCAATAATGTATTACATATTTCAAATGATATATGAGAATATTTTAAAAATTCATTATAAAAATAATAAATGCTTGAAGATCTTGAGTTGTTTAATCTGATTTAAAACTTATGCTACATGAAAATATGACATCACCCCATTAATATGAAGGTTTGCTTTCATGACTCAAAAATAAATTTTAAATTATATATTTTCCTTTCAGTAAGACATGTTCTTCTTATATCAAATGATAGAAGTCATAATTAACAGAATTGAAAGCTTTGAAAAGAAGAAAAATATAAATTTTTAGATTTAATTCTAAAATATTTGGATAAATTTCCTTCTAGCTCAGCAATTTATGAAGTGGTCTCCTCTACCAATTATAGCTTGCTTTTGTTGGGCTATAACTGTTTTTCATATTATTAAAATAGTTTATTATGATAATGTTAATAGCAGTAATCTTTCTGAAGTGATAAAATAAGCTAATGCCCACATACATACACATACGTCAATGTCCCAAATGAATAGTATCAATTGATATACTGAGATTGAAAATGAAGGTATGTAAGGGTCATAAAGCAAATTTTTCCAGTTATACATGCTAAAAAGAAGGGTGTGTGTGTGTGTGAAAGAAAACCCTCTGATACAAAGAAATTTTAAATGTTTATGCAAAGATAAACAATGGTTATCCTGATTTGATACTAACGTTTTATCAGGCTCACATGCATGAGTATTCAGCTCATACGTTAAATTGGGGTATTCTACAAAGAAGATGTGAAGGAACTTGAATCAAAATCATTAATAATCTGTGTCTGTAGGTGTTGTGTCCACCAGCTGATTGTAACTTAAAACTGCACAAAGGTCTGTTTTCGAATGCATACAATAATGTTTAGAACTTTCCCATGCTCATTTCATGCCTGTATTTTGAACTGTGAATACCTTTTGCTTCTAGATACCTCATAAGCAATAACTGTAAAACACCTAACGCTTCTTTTATCCCCACAGCTAATTGTGGAGGAAAATATTCATAGCTGAGTTTTCAATTTGTCTGATAAATTATTCTGATGTCGTCTGAAGTACTTAAAGATACTTTCTTCCTAAATCAATAGGTAATTGCTCATGAACTTCTTAGAAAATAAACACTTCTTTTCTTGTTCATTTTAAAGTTTTTCAATTTTAAAAATTATAGGAATAATTTTTTACTATATTTCAAATATCACTGTTGATTATTGTAAAATATATTTTAATGTTTACTATTAATGCATTTATAATATTTTTAAAATATAGCTTTTCCTGTTATGCTTTTCAGAGAGCATTTAATAGCATTTTGCTGAGCTGAAGACATGAACTAATTGGAATTTTAAAATAAAAATTAATTCAGCAATTTTTGATGTTGAAGTTATTCCAGGTTTTTTGCTGGATTAGGTCTACTGCTCTATTGATTTAATTTTTCTTTACATTTTTCAGGAAGCCATTACACATTTCTTAATACACATCCTATTTATTTTTCATTAAATCTAGTGCTAAAAATTGTCTGAGGTGTGTTGAGTCATATAGGGTTAAGTTATCCTACAACCTTTCTGGGGGTATGAGCATAAATTCCCAGTGGTGACTTCCAATATATCCTTCTACATTTTCTATTATATATTTTTAAAATTTTAAAGTTTTATTTATTATTTTTATTTTATGTGTACGAGTATATTGTCTGCATGTATGTGAGTGCACCCGTGTCCTGCAAGGCCACAGAAGTCAGAAGAGGGTTTCGGATTGCCCTGGAACTGGAGTTAAGTATGGTTCACAGCTGCCATTTGGGTGCTGGGAATCAAACCCGGGTCCTCTGCAACAGCAGTCAGTGCTCTTACCCGCTGAGCCATCTCTCCAGACCCCTATTTTTTAATATTTTTATTTTATGTATATGAGTGTAATACCTGCATGTAGGTAGGTGCACTCTTGCCATGCAATGCCTGCAGAGGTCAGAAGAGGGCCCCAGATCTCCTGGAACTGAAGTAACGGTTGTTAGCGACCATGAGGGTAACCAAGTTAGCATTCCCCTTTCCAGTTCAACATATACTGACACTCCAACTTTTGTCAGACACTGGGGGAAAAAATATTTCTGTGATGAATGTATTGCAAGATGCATTGAAAGGTATACTTGTTTTTCAGTTCTTTTTTCTTCTTCTATTTTTATTCTTTGAGAATTCCACCTATCTAGCTGTTTGTCTATTATCTATCATCTATCTATCTATCTACCTACCTACCTATCTATCTATC
The DNA here is from genome assembly GCF_000622305.1 of Nannospalax galili. Lineage (NCBI taxonomy): Eukaryota > Metazoa > Chordata > Mammalia > Rodentia > Spalacidae > Nannospalax > Nannospalax galili. Next base: position 8,475,140 of record NW_008358101.1, read on the forward strand.
TATCTATCTATCTATCTATCTATCATCTATCTATGTATCATCTATCTATCCATTCATCATCCATCCATT
>NW_008358101.1:8475239-8478906 GCF_000622305.1 Nannospalax galili
ATCTATCTATCTATCTATCTATCTATCTATCTATCTGTCTGTCTGTCTATCTATCATCATCATCATCATCATCTGTCTATCTTCTGTCTAATGAAGTATAATCATATCTTATCTACCTCTGTATTTTCCCCTTCCTCTCCCCTGGATCTCTTCTCAAATGCTCACTTTTTAAATAGATGTTCTTTTTGAAGATTTATTTATTTGTGTGTGTGTGTGTGTGCGTACATGCCTGTGTGTGTACGTGCATACATACATGTGGGGGAGGGGAATGTGTGAGCATGTTGGTCCCAACAGAGGCCACCTGGATCTGGAGTTCCAGGTAGTTACAGTGTGCATACTACGAACTAAACTACAATCTTCTGCAAAAACAGCTTTCTTGATTTCTGAGCCATCTCTCCAGCCTCTCTCCTTTTTAAAATACCTCTTTAAGTCCATTTAATGCTACCTGATTGTGGGGACATTCACTAGGGCACAGGCAATCTAACAGCAGCAAAATCTCCAAAGAAAAATGGTTTACCATCCCCCCAGCAGCTATTAAATGCCAGTAGTTCCTCCAGTTTTTTAATAAAAAAATTATTAAGAATTTCATACATGCATATAAGGTGTTTTGATCAAATCCATGCCTACTCTTTTCCCTCCAAATCCTCCTATATCTTGCCATCACTTTTTTTCTGATAACTCCATGTATTCCTTCTTCTTTAATTTTTTATGGGGCTTTTGGCTACTCTAACATTTCCTCTTCTGAAGAGGTAACTCTAAACTCTTTTAAGGATTAGATAATAGCTCCCAAATACTTATGACATTTTTGGTCTTTGGAATGGAGTAGGTTGCTAAGAGGCCCAATGACATTGTGAGTTTTAGCCAAGAAACTGGCTACTTTTCTTTGGGGTCTTTTCACCCCAACTGCCTAGCCAGTTCTTACCTCCTATTCTTATCACACCATCCTCTGAAGAGGTTACCCAAATTGCCAGCAGGGAATTGGGATGCAGACCACTCTGGTCTCTTCCATGCAGAACAGGGACCCAGGGTGAGGCAATCGGAGTACCCCTTCAGTGGGTCTATCTAAAAGACTCCCAAGTTGCATAACTCTACTCTCAAGGAGAAGAAGAAAGTCTTTGAATCATTAATAGGAGATGTGAAGGAGAAGTAAAGGCAAGAGTAATTAGCATTACAAGTTCTAGACAAGGAACTAGAAAAAAGTCAGAATAGCGCAATTTTCAAATGTTCATATGAGAGTCCATTGGACAAGGACTTCCAAAAGCATCCCTCTATGGGGTTCCTCCTCATTTTTCTTTTGTCCTCCAAAGCTGGACTCTAGAGTGATGGATTCAGGATTTCTTTCAGGTACTTTCATAATGGTTGGAGTGGTTAGAATCAGTGTCAGTTCCCTCTCAAAGGCTTCTAGATAGGAGGAGAAAACAAATTTATCCATTATTTTAGAATAGCTGGTTGTCTCCCTTAGCTACAGGTGGACACTACAATACTGGAGACCAAGATTTGAAGTCTTACATCTGAGCAGAACTTTGTGGTTAGGAATAAAATCATCAATGAGAAATAATTGTCTAAATACATTTTTATATAGACTTAAGCCTAATGTCTGGGAAGTGTAATCCCTTGAACTCTTAAAGAAATATACTGATGATTTTACTCTTTGGTTATACTTTCCTTTTGGGTGTTTAAGACCATATAGTTGGCCCAAATAAATCAATTTATTTTTACACTTAAGGTCATTTGAGGATCTGTTCCTCAGGGTTCGCATGGGCTTGGAAGGAGCTCCTGGCTCCTTTCTTAAACCAGTTCCATCTATACGAAGATAAGTCAAAGGTCCTGCTCAACCATGTCTTGCTTCACTTGGAAGCATGAATGAGATGTTTCCTCTGAGTTGACCCTCCTCTTTGTAGACTGGACACTGGTTCAAGTCCATCTCGTGGGGTCTCCATGTTCTTCCTGAACAAGAGGACAGGTGACTCACCACAATTACAGGACATTTTGAGAGATGTTCCATAGTCCCCCGGAACTTAGTCGACCTTGGAGGGCAAGGGGCAAAAACGGTCCTTTAAGTCCCTCTGACCACATTAGTATAGGCTTCAAACTATGGCTTTTAAACAACCAATAAGTTAATTCCACCAGTCTGGCACTTTTAACTATCATGTGCTGTGTAGATAAGGCTTGGGTGAAAAAAAAACAAATATTCTCAGATAAACTTTACTGGATATATATTTTATTCCTTAACCTAGTTGACTAAACTATGACCATAGCCATTTTAAGATTATCTGTATATTATTTTTGTCTCATCCTTTATATATCATAACAAACCTAAACAAACCTTCATCACATGCTTAGGCTTTCTTATTTTTTCTATTTTGGAAAATACTCCATTCCCATATCCTTTTAACATATTTTATATTCTCATTTTCTTTTTTTTCAAATAATTATGAGACATAAGAGCATTAACGAATTTACCATCTGTTGTGAGATTTATTTTCCTTTAAAAACCTATACACTACTGAATTTTAAAATCTAAAAGAAATGGATGGATATCTAAAATCATGGGAACCACCAATGTTAAACCAAGAAGAGATCAACAGTTTAAACAGACTCATAACATATGAGGAAATTGAAAACAGTAATGCAAAGCCTCCCAACTAAAAAAAGCCCAGGCCCAGATGCACTACCATACATTTAAAGAAGACCTCCAACCAATACTATTTAAATTATTAAAAAAGATAGAAACAGAGGGTGAACACCCAAATCCCTTCTATGAAGCCAGCATCACTCTAATACCCAAACTGGGTAAAGACAATTAAAAAAGAAAACTATAGACCCATATCCTTAATGAACATAGATGCAAAAATTCTCAACAAAATACTTGGCAAACTGCATACAGCATGCATCAAGAAGATCATTCACCATGATCAAGTAGTCTTTATCCCAGGGATGCAGGGATGGTTCAATATACACAAGGCAATAAACATCATTAATCATATAAATGGACTCACAAAAAATGCATGTACTTGGATTTGGATCTTCAATGATGTTGCATTGATCTATGTGTCTATTTTTCTGCCAGTACTATGCTATTTTTAAGACTATAGCTCTGTAGTATACTTTGAGATCTTGTATAGTAATCCACCTAGCATTGCTCTTTGTGCTTAGAGTTGCTTTGGCTATCCAGGGTTTTGTGTTTCCATACAAGTTTAAAGATTTTTTTTTCTAATTCTGTGAAGCATGTCATGGGAATTGTGATTGGCATTGCATTGAATCTATATATTGCTTTTGGTAGAATGGTCATTTTCACAATATTAATTCTTCCAATCCATGAACATGGGAGGTCCTTCCATCTTCTGGTGTCTTCCTCAATCTCTTTCTTTAATGATTTTAAAAAATTTCATTGTAGAGATCTTTGGTGTCTTTGGTCAGATTTATTTGAAGATTTTTTTTTTTTGCAGCTATTGTGAATGGGAACATTTCCCTGTATTCTTCCTCCAATTGCTCGTTATTGGTATACAGAAAGGCTACTGATTGCTGTTGATTGATTTTATAAACTTCCACTATACTGAAAGTGTTAATCAGTTCTAGGAATTTTCTGGTGGAACTTTTGGGATCTCTTAGGTATAGTATCCTATCATCTGCAAAAAGTGATACTTTGGTCTCTTCTTTTCCAATT
>NW_008358101.1:8479254-8506257 GCF_000622305.1 Nannospalax galili
AGGTATGTTCCCTCCAGTCCAATTCCCTCTAGGACTTTGAACATAAATGCATGCTGAATTTTGTTAAAAGCCTTTTCTGCATCTATTGAGATGACAATATGGTTTTTGAGTCCATTTATATGATTAATGATGTTTATTGACTTGTACATATTGAACCAGCCCTGCATCTCTGGGATAAAGCTACTTGATCATGGTGAATGATCTTTTTGATGTCTGTCTGTATGCAGTTTGTGAGTATTTGTTGAGAATTTTTGCATCTATGTTCATTAAGCATATGGTTCTCTAGTTTTCCTTTTGGGTTATGTCTTTACCCAGTTTGGGTATTAGAGTGATGCTGGCTTCATAGAAGGGGGCTTTTGGAGTTCTCCCTCTGTTTCTTTTTGACTAATTTAAAGAGTATTGATTGGAGGTCTTCTTTAAATGTCTGGTAGAATTCTGCTGTAAATCCATCTGGGCCTTGGCTTTTTTTAGTTGGGAGGCTTTGTATTACTGTTTCAACTTCTTCATATGTTATGGGCCTATTTAAACTGTTGATCTCTTCTTGGTTTAACTTTGGTGGTTCCCATGATTTTAGATATCCATCCATTTCTTTTAGATTTTCAAATTTGGTAGCATATATGTTTTTTAAATATTCCCTAATAATGGTCTGGAAATTTTGGGTGTCTGTTGTGATGTTTCCCCTTTCATCTATGATTTTCTTGATTTGGATTTGCTTGTCCTTTCTTTTGGTTAACTGGGCTAAGGGTCTGTCTATGTTGTTTAGCTTCTCAAAGAACCAGCTCTTAGATTCATTGATTCTTTGTCTTGTTTCTTTGTTTCTATTTCATTAATTTCTGCTCTGATTTTTGTTATTTCTCCTCTTCTGCTGGGTTTGGGTTTCATTTGTTCTTTCCTTTCCAGAGTCTTGAGTTGCAGTGTTAGGTCGTTTATTTGGGCTCTTTGTAATTTTTTAATGTAGGCACTTAGAGCTATAAACTTCCCTCTTAGGACTGCTTTTAAAGTGTCCCAGAGGTTGTTCTTTGATGTATTTTCCTTTTCATTGAATCCCAGGAATCTTTTATTTCTTTCTTAATTTCTCCTTTTACCCACTCGTTGTTTAGCAGGGTATTGTTCAATCACCACGAGTTCATTTAGTGACTAGGGCTTTGTCCAGTGTTGATTTTGAACATTATTGCATTTCGGTCTGATAAAATGCATATGGGATTATTTCAACTTTTTGTATTTGTTGAGGTTTGTTTTGTGGCCCAGTATGTGGTCAGTTTTTGAAAAAGCTCCATGCGGTGCTGGGTAGAAATGTATTCCTTGGTGCTTTGGTGGAATATTTGAAAGATGTTAGGTCCATTTGACATATGGTATCATTTAATTCAGACGTCTCTCTGTTTATTCTTTGTCCAGTTTACCTATCTAATGGAAAGAGTGGAGTATCCCCCTACTATTACTGAGTTGGGGTTAATCTGTTCTTGAAGTCATGTAGTGTTGTTTTTATGAATTTGGGTGCACCAGAGCTTGGTGCATGTATGTTAAGGATTGTAATACCTTCTTGGTTAACTGTTCCTTTGATCAGAATGAAGTGACCCTCCTCATCTCTTCTGATTAGTTTTACTTTGAAGTTTGTTTGTCAGATATTAGAATTGGAACCCCTGCTTGTTTCTTAGTGCCATTTGCTTGGAATATTCTTTTCCATCCTTTTACCTTAAGGTAGTACCTGTCCTCAAAGGTGAGATGGGTTTCTTGTAGACAGCAAAGAGATGGATTTTGTTTCTTAATCCATTCACTTAGTCTGTGTCTTTTGACTGGGGAGTTCAGTCCATTGATATTTAGGTTATCATTGAAAGATATGGATTGTTTGCCATCATTTTGATTGCTGTTTGTGTTCTCTAATTTTGTTTTTCCTAGATTATACCTTTCTTTAGTTTCTTTCATTGCCCCTGGGGTATAGTTGTTTCTCTCTCTACTCTCTGTATTGCTTCACAATGAATTCACAAAAGAGATAGAAACATTGAAGAAAACTCAGGCAGAAATGAAGAAGGAAGTGCGAAACTCAACAAACCAACTTGAAACAACAGGGGGAAGCCTCACCGCTACAATGAATGAAGCGGAAAACAGAATATCAAAACTGCAGGAGGGCTGGTTTTGTGGACATGTATTCTTTCAGGCTTTTCATTTCATGGAAGAATTTTCTTTCTCCCTCAACCATAATAGACATTTTTTGCTGGGTAAAGCATCCTGGGCTGACATCTATTGTCATGTAGAACTGGAAATACCTTGGTCCAAGCTCTTCTGGCTTTCATTGTTTGCATTGATAAGTCAGTTGTAATTATGATGGCCTTTCCTTTGTATGTGACTTGTTTTTCTTTTGCTGCTTTCAATATTCTCTCTTTGTTCCATACATTTAGTGTTTTTACTATGATATGCCATGGGGAGTTTCTTTTATGATCCTTCTTATTTGGTGTTCTATGTGCTTCCTGTATTTGTATGGGCTGTCTTTCCTTTATTTGGGGAAATTCTCTTCTACAATCCTGTTTAAGATCTGGTCAACACAATTAACCTGAAATTCTTCTCCTTCCTCTATTCCTATGATCCATAGATTGGTCTTTTCATGGAGTCCCACATCTCTTGCATATTTCATTCCTGTTTTTTTTTAATTTTCCATACTCTTTGTTTGAGTAGTCCAATTCTTCAACTTTATCCTGCAGCATTGATATTCTGTTTTCCACTTCATTCATTCTATCAGTAAGGCTTTCAGCTGCTGTTTCAAGTTGTCTTATTGAGTTTTGCACTTCCTTCTTCATTTCTGCCTGAATTTTCTTCAGTGTTTCTATCTCTTTTGTTAATTCTTTCAGAAGTTTATCTGTATCTTCTTTTAGCTCTTTGATTTGTTTGTTCGTGTGTTCTTCAAATTTGTTGAATTCCTTGATCATGTTTATGATTGTTCTTTTAAATTCTGTGTCCTGGGTTATTTATAGAGGGTTCTCCTTGTAGAACTCTTTTACAGGATTGGTGGAGTTTGGTGGGGTCATAGTGTTTTGGCTTTCCATTTTGTTATTCTTTCATTGTAATTTTGGCATGTGAATTTCTTTTGTTGTTTTTATTCTGCTATGAGAATTAAGTTGATGTATGCTTCTGTTTGTATTATCCGGGTGCCTACATCCTTTCTTTATTGGTTATGTAAAGCTGATTGGTACAGGGTTCAAGTTCTCTCAGGTTTAATTTGGAGGGAACTGATGGCTTCAGATCAGCTATTCAGGAGTACCCACAGAAGCCCAATTCAGGTTCCTGTCAGGTTAGGCTTCCTTCACCACATGGAGGCAGGATCTGGGTGCTCTCAGGTAGTCCAACCTCTCAAATTGTCTGCTAGGATCTCAGCCTTAGCCTACCAAAGCCAGATCTGCCCTGGGGCCTTCAGAGGGGCCTCATGAAACCCCAGGTAGGGGGATGGGTATGGCGCAATTAGGGAAAGCTCACCACCACCTGGAGGCAGGAACAGGGGGCCTCAGGCAGTTCCCAGAATGCTCAGCCCCTCTGTCAGAGAGAGGCCAGAGGGAGGCCAGAATTCAGCACTTTCTGGCGGTCAGCTGAAATCAGAGCCACTACACCAAAGGAGGTCAGAACCCATCCTCTCAGGCTGTTTGCTAGGATCTCCATTCTTCCATTATTTTATTTTACTTTTGCATCTTGTGATATTTTGCCTTAGGATGAATTCAAGCTCAGATGGAAGGATGAAAAAAAATGAATACACGTGCATAGTTGTTATCTGTATGTTGCCTGCCTGGACTCCAGGGTCCTCTTTTCCACTTTATGGTGAGAAATGAATCACTGCAGACTGTTGACGTCCATCCTGGATTTTTCTTTACTGCATCACAGCAGTACAGTGGATGAAGTAAGGGAACACTCATAGATTTGAGGATATAATCAACTTGTAGTTTTCCATTTCTAGCAGATGTTTGGCCTTCGTATTTATTGCTTCTCATGAAAACTCAAAGAATGGATTTCACAGCCTGAGCCTGCTGCCGCGGTGTTGCTGCCCCTCAGTCCTTTGTGATGTTGATCTGCTGGTAAGCTCATCTCTCTACATCCCAAAGCTGAGCAACATGACACACTCTGTATGCAAGATACTGAAAAATAAATTGTCTTTCTAAGCCAAGATCAAACCTGAGAATTAGAATAATCACTTTAAAGCTCTCTAATTATGTTTCAAAAATTAAGTTAGGACAAAACAAATTTATTTGTTATAGATTTTTTAATATAGTTTATCTTATTTTATTGATGGTACAAGAAAACTATAAAAAACTATGATTTTCAAGAAAACTGTAAAACACAGCAATATTTTTATTACTTTTGCTTTCAGGTTCTTGTTCAGGTTGGTATTGTTTTCTCTGGTTCACATAAAAGGGAGTTCAAATAAGTAGTTGTTATGCAAAAACATTTAAGAATGGTAATCTGATTAAGGTGGTTGCAAGTACGTTGATTTTTAATATTAATCAGCTTATTTATAAATCAGATTTTATTATAGAGAACAAGAAAATAATAGAAAGCCATTCAGTGTTGCAGTTCCATAATTGATGGGAGTAATACATTGACAAATTGTACTTGTAAAGGGCAAAAATAACATAAAAATCTTTTAAATAATTTGTAATGGACAAGTAGAAATGAAAACTTAGTGAATCTATGAAAATGTTTTGTTTTCTGGGGAGAGTGAATCCAGAGACTTTGAAATCCAGACAGTAGGTAAGAGAGGATGTGTGGTTCCCTTCCCTGCTTGTTTCCCAGAGCTCCAGGGCATGTCTGCCAAGATTCTATCCATCATCCAGAAGATGGACTGATGCTTGGTTGTTAAACTAAACTACCCCAGAGGAAAAACACAGCCTAAATTTTCCTATTATCATATGTGCTTTATAAAGCTTACAGAACTATGATCTCAGTCATACACATATATACACAGAGAGAGAAACTGGAGACTAATGCAAGTAACTTTAGCTTAGAGATTTGGTTTATGTTTTTATTCTCATTCCCAATAACATCTTTGAATTACACATCATTTTATTTTGAAGCTTTTGGTTTTGAACTTTCCCTGGAATTTTTCTCTGCTTTCAACTGTGGAACCACTACTCATCCCAACTCTTGTGCATATGTGTGTCTTTAGATGACCCAGGAACCTCAAATCAGGGTCCTGTTTTCTTTTCCCTGTATAGACGATCTCTCTGAAGAGTAAAGGGTCCCTTTAAGTATCAAGGTGTTCTTAGGATGGATGAAAACACAAAATTGAAACTGCCAGGAATGTTAGGGTTATAGTTCAGTCACCAGAAGTATTTTTCTAGTCTCTGTTCTTACAACTTGTCTTTCAGGATACCTGTATATGTCATCTAGGTAAAAAGGCAAACTGTTCTAGGAAATGCTGAGGAAAATACCCCACTCCAACTCATGAAAAGGACTATGGGTCAAATGAAGCACAGAAGTAGGCCCAGGTTTTTGAAGGAAATACTATTAGCCTGAATACAGGTATTTTTCCCATGACAGGCTAAGGCTGCAAGGGGCAGGGATTAAAACCTGTGCCCTATGTACTGCTATGCAAGATTAGGCCTCTTTGAGGTAATACATTTCTCTAACAGAAATCTTGAGGTTGTCATTTTTATTCATTCTTGAGAATATTCTCTCAAGCTTTTCTAAGGTGAGACCATCTCTGTAAAGGTTGGTGGGAAGTTTGAGAACACCTTTTTAAAAAGGAACTGGTGAAAGTTGGTCATCTCTTGGTAGTGGTCAGAGGCACAAGCTGTTGTATTGAGTGTGCTTCAGGTATTTCTAAGATAACTTCACACGAAGTGAAAATTGTTATATTTGTACTTCTAAAGCTGAAATATAAATAAACCCCATGATGCATTTAAAACCCAAACAAATAACAGTAAACAGGCCCACTTGGAACTGGCAAAGATAAGAACACAGATCCAAGGAATACACTATGTGTGATCTCCATTCTTTATATTATCATCTTTTCTATTTGAAAGGGAGTTCAACATGCCTGGGCAGCGCTCATGATGAGAGGACTGCTGCATGGTGAACTCAGCTATAGAAGTGCACTCAGTATGGCGCGTGGCATCTTTATTGCCAAAACCTCAACTGTTGTAAAGGCTACAGGCTGTTGCACTGTGTTCAGCCACCGGGAAGGAGAAAACAATGTTTGTCTGCCCCAGGATAGTGAGGGCCTGGGTACTGGGAAACAGGTGCTCTGTCTGACCTCCAAAAGGAGAGCTTTTCACATTCTGAACATAGTGCTAGGGATATTGAAACAATCCAGATAAAGTGATGTACATTGGTCAGGTCTGTCTGATCTTAGAGATGCATAGGAAGGTGGGGAAGGACCTGGGGGAAAGACTGATAAGCCCACTGACCTTGGCAGGCATCCTGCAAGGGCATGGGGTGGGAAAGGACTACTAAAGAATTCATGGACTATAAGCATTGCTTAGAATCCCAAGGAAAAGAATTCATACAAGAGATGGAAAATTTATCTGTTAACATTATTATGTCTTAAAACTATTAAAAAAGAAAATGAGAATATAAAAGATATTAAAAGGATATGAGGATGGAGATATTTTCCAAAATAGACAGAAAAATAAGAAAGCCTAAGCAAATAATGAAGGTCCATGGAGGTTTATTATGATATATAAAGGATGAGACAAAAATAATATACACATAATCTTAAAATTTCTAAGGTCATAGTTTAGTCAACTAGTTTAAAGAAAAAATATATATGTCTAGTCAAGGTTTATCTGAGAACATTTGGATTTTTTACCCAGCTTTATCTACTTAGCACATGGTAATTAAAAGTACCAGACTGGTGGAACTAACATTATTGGATGTTGAACAGCCATACTTTGAGGCCTATACTAATCTGGTAAGAGGGACTTAAAGGACAGCTTTTGCCCCTTGCCCTCCAAGTCGACTAAGTTTCAGGGGACTACGGAACATCTCTCAAAATATCCTGTAACTGGTGAGTCACCTGTCCTCTTGTTCAGGGAGGACATGGAGACCCCACCAGATGGACTTGAACCACTGTCCAGTCTACAAAGAGGATGATCAACTCAGAGGAAACATTTCCTCCCTGCTTCCAAGTGAAGCCAGCCATGGATGAGCAGGATCTTTGACTTATCTTCACATAGATGGAACTGGTAAAAGAAAGGAGCCAGGGGCTCCTCCAAAGGCCATGGGACCCCTGAGGAACAGATCCCCAAACCGCCTTAAATGTAAATATAAATTGATTTATTTGGGCCAACTATATGGTCTTAAACACCCAAAAGGAAAGTATAACCAAAGAGTAAAGTGATCAGTATATTTCTTTACGAGTTCAAATGATTACACTTCTAAGACATTAGGCTTAAGTCCATGTAAAACGTTATTTAGACAATTATTTCTCATTGATGATTTTGTCCTGAATCAGAAAGTGCTGCTCAAATGTAGGACTTCAAATCTTGGTCTGCAATACTGTAGTGCCCACCTGTAACTAAGGGAGCAGCCCACTATTGTTCTAAAATGATGGCCAAATTTTTATCTCTCCCTATCTTTAAGCCTTTGAGAGGAACTGTTACTGATTCTAACCACTCTAACAGCTATCAAAATACCTTAAAGCAAATCCTGAATTCATCAGTCTCCAGTCCAGCATTGGCAGACAAGAAAAATGAGAAGGAACCCAATAGAGGGATGCTTTTGGAAGCTCTTGTCAAGAAATTCCAATGGACTCTCATGTGAATATTTGAAATTTGCCCTGTTCTGACTTATTTCTTGTTCCCTGTCTAGAACTTGTAATGCTAATTACTCTTGCCTTTACTTCTCCTTCGCATCTCCTATTCACCAGTCAAGGACTTTCTTTTCCTCCTGCAGACAAGAGTTATACAATATGGGAGTCTGTTAGATAGACCCACTGAAGGGGTACCCCAATTGCCTCACCCTGTGTCCCTGTTCAGCATGGAAGAAGCCAGAGTGGTCTGCTTCCCAATTCCCTGTCTGCAAGCTGGGTAACCTCTTCAGAGGATGATGTGATCAGAATAGGAGGTAGGAATTAGCTAGGCAGTTAGTGTAAAAAGACCCCAAAGTAGCCAGTTTCTTGGCTAAAATTCAAAATGTTCTTGAGCCTCTTAGCAGCATACTCTGTTCCAAAAGCCAAAAATGTCAAAAGTATTTGGGAGCCTTTATCTAATCCTTAAAAGATTTTAGGGTTACCTCTTCAGAGGGGGGAATGTTAGAGTAGCAAAAAGCCCCATAAAAATGTTAAAAGAAGAAAGACTACATGAAGTTATCAGAAAAAAATGATGGGGTGATATGGGAGGAGTTGGAGGGGAGGGAGTGGGCATGAATTTGATCAAAACACCTTATATACCTGTATGCAATTCTCAATAAACTATTTTAAAAAAAGAATTCATGGACCCCAAGCCTTTTTTAAAATGCGGAGTAATTGCTTCTTACTCCTTCCCTGCATCTGGCAGAGAAAAAGAGACCTGTTGTTATTGTTTACTATTTTCTTGACCAGTACTTTTCACATCACCCAAGAACTATGTGCAGGGTTAACAAGCTCCAAAACATGTGGCATGTCAGTCTCACTAAATCTTTTTTCAGCTCTAAAGCACATATTCAACAGTTCAACTGCCACTATTGAATTCAGCTAGAACCATTCACTTCCAGTTAAGCCACTGGCTTCTGCCCTTCAAACTCAGCCCAAGACCCTACAAGAAGTCTTTCCAATGAACTTTCCTAATTCTCCCTCGAGAGGATAAGAGGCCTGGGCGTGTCTTTCAGCGGGCTTTCATATGCCCCTTTCTGGTCCTGTACAGGGTGTCAAACCCCTACAACTCAAAAACGCATTTCTCTCTTCTTTCTTCTCTCTTTCTGTCCATTGAGTTTGCCTGTCTCTGGGGAGACATGATCAGCCTCCACCTGGTTTTAGATGGGAAACTCCATAAGTCTAGCACAGTGAACTAGGCTACACAGCAAAAAACAAAACTCAAGTTACTAGAAGTTACTTTTATCTTTGTCTGGACTGCCTGCCACATGTCTTTCTCCCAAGTGAACTGAATCAAAAATGTTTACATTGAGACAAAATGCTGAATGTGAATAAGCTCCTTAAGGAATGAGATTTTATCTTCCAGTCAAGCCTCCAAACTCCACCCTGGGTGTTCACGTCTGCTAAGAGCAGGACTAGAGCTTATGTCATTAGAAGGATGTTACAGTGATTGATAGTAGCTAAGAAATATTTATGAAGAGGGATCTAGAGATCTAGAGAGCTCATATAACTTTTTTCTTGCATTTTGGTGAGTCTCTTGGGGATGTCAGAATAGCAATTATGAAAAGGAAGCTATTAGCAATCAGGTTAAGAACATCCTGAAATATGACTTTTTGGAGGAATTGTTTACTAACACCCTTAAAGATAGAGTGACAGTACATTTCAGATAAGAATTTTAAAACTGAGGCTTCCCTTCCACTTTACATATAAGAGATCTTATGATCACTTTGTTGAAGTAAGCAATCAGACTTCAAAAGAGCCAGACAGGCTTTGGACTCAAAGTGTTTTCCTCTTGCAAGAGGAACATGAAATATGAGAAGGAGAAAGCTCTGTCTCTTTGTCCAAGTGCTTTTCAAGTCCTAGGACAACTTCTTATTATTTCATTTTGTTCTTCTCTGAGTATTTCTCATACATTCCTTTCTCTTAATCCTCAAGATAGGTTTTTCCCCTTTACCTTTTGGTTTTTCATTCTTGTTAGGCAGGAATATCGGTCCAACAGTTGTCTCCTTCTTTTCTGCAATGGTAGAGAATTGTAAAATTGTTTCATTCAGCCAGGTGGTATGATTTTTCAAACTATAGTGAACGGCTGGTCACAGATGTTAAATCGCTGAAGTTACAGATGTATCTCAGTAGGTGTAGTGCTTGCTGCCTAAAATACTAGAGTCCTAAGTCCCATCTCCATCCCCATACCTGTAATGCCAGAACTTGGAAAGTAGAGGAAGGAAGATCAGGAGTTAAATGACAGCCTTGACTACTTAAAAATTTCAAGTTCGAGGCTAGCCTTGCTAAGTAAGACACAAGGAAGAAAGAAAGAAAAAAAGAAAGAAAGAAAGAAAGAAAGAAAGAAAGAAAGAAAGAAAGAAAGAAAGATTAAGTCATGTTACATGTCAAGACCAGAGGGTGATAATGGGAGTCATCCTCTATCAATCTTCTAGCTTATTCCATGAGGCAGGCTCTCTCAGTCAGACCCAGAGCTTGCTAATATGACTAATTCTGGCAACCAGCTTACTCTGGGGAATCCCGTTTCTACCCTCTGAGGCTAGAGTTACCGGCAGACAGGCACATCTACCTGACATATTCATGGGTTCGTGGAATCAGAACTCCAATCCTTATACTTGCAAGGCAAGTGCTTTAACCACTGAGCATCTCCCAGCCCTACAAAGTTAAAATACACCTTTCAAAGCTCTGTTCCTAGTTATACAAAGCCAAAAAAAGTTTGGATGGTGCAGGAAGAGCCTAATACACTGCCATGGAAAATTGTAGGAGATTCTCAGAACTAAACTATCTCTATAAATTTAGAGTAATAAAATTGTGAATTGCAAATGTTAAATAAAACCATATTTACACATGGGAATTATTGTCACTAAAGTAAAAATTAGGAGAAAACGATCGTATGACCAGAGAACATGAGGAAAACTTGGTTTTTCTCTTTCAAAGAAGTCCAGTGATTACTAACTTTTCAGACTTTCTCATTGACAAACTTCATGGAAATTTAGGATGGGAGGACTTAAACAGTTCCATATATAACCAGATCTCTGGAGACTAATCTTCTAGCCAATTTTTAAACACTCCTAAGCAAAAGAAACCACTATATTCCCCATCATATTTCTCACTGGATTTTTGCCTTTCTTGTAATAGCTTTAATTATAAATATGTTAAATAACTACAGCCCTCATCCTGGATACCTGCACATTTCCAGCATCCCTTCCTCATGGTGAGCCAATATGATTCTTCTGAAATTGGAACTAGTTTCATCTTTGTTTTCATAAACCATGCAGAGGAAATCTGATCCACCTTCTGTGTGAAATGACCAGCAGACATCCTGCTCATCCTGACTCCTTTTAGGTCTCCATTTCTATGATTTAAACACTGCCTTCTCTTGCCATCGTGAGATCTGGTTTCTATACCACTAGAAATTTTAAACACCTTTGAAGGCCCTTTAGAAATTCTTTTAAATATCTGAGCAAAATACTTCTAGTGACATCTAATCAACCCAAAATCGACTTGACTATTGGAACTCTTTGTGTAAAACCAGCCTAAGCTACAGGAGTTTTCTTGGCAGATATATCTGCTTCTTGCTTGCTGACTTCATAATCAACTAACCCAAATAACCTCTAGCCAACAATTGTACAATTTAACTTTTGAACCATAACATAGAACTCTGCATTGAGACCACTTATATTTTTCCATATATTTATTCTTGCATTGTAATAACATTATAATAACCTCTACTCAAGACTTGTACAATTTAACTTTTGAACTCAAACAACTTTGCATTGAGACTGCTTATATTTTTCCACATGTTTATTCCAGCACCCTAACTTGTTTGTTTTGTTTTGAATCAGTGTCTTATTACATTACCCAAGCTGGTCTTGAACTCCTGAGTGTAAATGACTCTCGCTGCAGGTCTTCCGATTATCTGGGAGTAAAGTTGTGCACCACAACAACCAGCAATGATTTCTGAATTTCTCCAACATATTAGTCATTTTTTCCGCTTTAAAATAAAGCAAGCAAAAAAAAAAAAACATTAGATTTGACAGATAGGCCATTGATATAATTCTATTTTCTTAATCTGTTGAGTAGAAGTCTTTGGGTAGACCTCTCCAGAAATCCACCCATACTGACATCAACCTAATGGTCCTTTATTCTCCTTTGAGCACCATCACTGTAGCTTGACCACTACATCCTGAGCTTTGATTGTGTTGGATGTTCTTTATAATATACACACAGAAAAATCAACAAATTTTAAAAAAAGACGTATTTGAAGAGGAAGCATAAAAATTTACTTCATGTTAAATAGTAGAGGTGATAAACATTACCAGTGAAATCTACCTGATGACTTTATATCCATACTCAGGTACTAAGAATCTGAGTGTAAATGACTGTGAATAGTAATCATCAGATATATAAAGATTAAAGACACGTGTGCAAACATCTAAGTATTAGTAGCATTAAAAATGTAGGAAACAGCATATTTTAAAATGAAATAGAGATCTTCTTTAAAGGGTAAAAACTCATTCAATTTTATATCTTACAGGGTTTCTACTGAGTTCAATATTGTATAACTGTATTAATCCAACTGTGAACCTAAACATTTATAGCCACTTTTGAAAGACATATATCCTGGCTTTGGAGTGTGTTACTGAATAAGTTAAAGCTGTAATGAAATGCTTCTTCTAATCATGTGGTTATTAAATTTTTTAAAAGATTTTAAAAATCCTTCAAGCATAAAAATTTGCTCCTTAATAATTAGTAGATGTGAAAAACATTACCATTGATATCTACCTGATGACTCTGTATCCATGCTCAGATGCCAAGGATCTCAGAAAATCAACTGACTGTGAATAGTAATAATCAGATATATACAGATTAGAAACACATATGCACACATCTTAGTATTAATTGCATTTAAATGAATTTTTCTGTATGAAACTGTATATTTTAAAGGTTAAAACCTCATTTAATTTTTTATCTTATAGGGGTTATACTGAGTACAATGTTGTATAACTGTATTAATTCGATTGTAAACCTAAAAATTTACAACGAATTTTGAAAGAGATGCATCTTAGCTCTGGAAATTGTTATTGAATATGTCAATGCTGTTGCTTCTTCTAATTATGTGGTTATTAAATAAATAATTTAACAAGTATTCACTCTGTCCTTTCAGGGAAAGAAGATAAAATATACTCTCAATGAATTTCATCTACATATTGTATCACCTATGACTCTACCTATGACTCTACCTAGGACCAAGAAAATAAATGGATATTCTCTTATTCACTCTCCACCTAATTTCATGTTGAATCTGGATCTCTCAACAGAAGCTATTGTCGCTTGCTCCTCATGTCTCCTAATCCTAAACATCTATACCAAGCGCATATGGATAGTGGCTCAGTGGGGAGGCTCACTGGGGAGGTTTGGGCAGAAAGATCACTATGAATAGAAGGACAGCCTGGCTACACAGTGAGTTTCAGGGTAGCCTGGGTTGCTGAGTGAGTTCTTATCTCCAAAAACCCAAAACAAAACAGAAACAACAACATACTAAAGTATTTTACTAAGCCAATCATATATATTCATTTGAATTGATACTAGTGTTGACAATTGAAGTGTCAATACACCAATTAATCTTCGTATTTTAACAAAGGTTGTTAATGCTCTCAACCAAAGAAATAAATATTGATGTTAAAGCATTTCAACATCCTTCACACCTCATGAAGAAAACAGTCACATTCTTGCATAGATATGCACAGACATCACAGCAATCATAGCCACATCTGTGTAGCTGTAAAAATTGACCTGTATGCAACTCTTCCAATATGAAGTTGACTATCATCTTTATTTCTTTTGCTGTATTAAATAATCAATGTTGTTAGTGCTCTCTAGTAAGAATTAAAGAGATAATTTTATTTTAAAATCTGCTTGTTTTAGTAAAGAGCTTTTATGTTCAAAGCTTAGCTTCCACTTATATTTAAAAAATTCTCACAAAGAATTCCACAAAGATTTCAAAAGAAAACTGAAGATACGATTATCCACAGAAACAACAATAACTGCACCAATATAACCAAGGTGTTGTAGTGAGTAGCCATGAATGCCAGCTTTTTCATTATAGTTCCCAACCACTGCCTGCTTCCTTTCTCCAAATTAAAATGTAATCAACTTTTTAAAAACTGTCATAGCAACATCTGTTCACAAATAACAATTTACCAGAACTGGGATGTCTATGATTCTTTCCTCCCAATTTAATTGAAATTAAACCAGGCCATGTTAATACATAAACGTATATACATTTGGGAGTTACCTAAAAGAAATTTTAATAAGAAAATTTTTTATTCCAAAATTTATGGCAATCTTAGCAAATTTAACAGTGAGAGGGCTTGCCTTTAAGTGTATGCATCACATGACTTGCCAAAGAAAAATTGTCATTAAAATGTATAGTGCCAGCCAGGCATGGTGGCACACACCTTTAATCCTAGCACTCAGGAGGCAGAGGCATGTGGATTTCTGTGAGTTCAAGGCCAGCCTGGTCTACATAGTGAGTTCCAGGCCAGCGGGGGCTACAGGGAGATCCTGTCTCAAAAAGACAAAAACAAACAAACAAAACCCCAAAATGTATAGTGGCACAGTGTATTAGGGTTTTTGATGATACTTAGACTCAATTCTATACACTGAAGCCAGAGGTAACTTAGAAAGACAAGAGGCCATTGTTTGATATGAAGACTTAAAGACAATTTTTTTTACAAGTAAGAGCTTCTGATGTACCATCATCCCAGACTTTTATAAAACTCCTTATTGGGGCTGGAGAAATGACTCAGTGGTTACAAGCACTTAATACTCTTCCAGAAGACCTGAATTTGATTCCCAGTATCTACACTGGGTGACTCACAATCACCTGCAACTCAAGCTCAAGGGGATCTGATGCCCTCTTCTGGTCTCTGTAGGCAACTACACCCACACGCACATTATTCCACACAGACACATAAAAACACTTTGAATCAAAAGTTCATATTCAATGGGGATTCGAAAGAGAAATAGGAAGACTTTCATAATTAAAAGTTATTACATTCATTTATATATGTGGGGGCATGGATGGCATCACATCCATGTATAGGTTAGAAGACATCTTGCAGCCACAGCTGGGGAGCCCAGAGGACATTCTGTGAGAGTCAGTTCTATCCTTCTGTCTGTAGGCCTCTGAGATCAAACAGGTTGTCAAGTTTGGCAGCACAGGCCTTTACCCACTGAACCATCTTGCTGCACATTTTTCATGACTTTTATCTTCAGAGAATTTTGGTTACACAGGTTAAGTCCATTTGTGGAAATCCTGGGTGTGTTTGGCATTGGGACTGTTGACTTTCACCTTATCAGCTGCTCAAATTGGATACTCTCCTTTATGTGAGAGATCAGATAAAAGGAAGGGTTCTTGGAGCTAAGGAAATGGCTCAGTGGGTAACAGTACTCACTGTAGAAGCATGGGGATCTGAGTTTGAATCCTTGGCACCCACATAAGAAGCTGGGCATGGCCATACATACCTGTAAATCCAGTGCTGTACGGGGTGGAAACAGAAGGACTGGTGGGGCTTGTCACCTCCAGCCTAGGCCAGGTTCACTGAGAGACATTGTCTCAAAGGCATAAGGCAGAGATATAGCAGGACACGCCATGTCCTCCACTGGCCTCTATAAAGAGCACATGGATGCCCATATCCACACATGAAGATGTGGGCTTATACCACAGACATATATCACAGACACACATAGACACAGACATGCACACACACAAACACAGACACAGACACAGACACACACATACACACACACACACACACAGGGCTCTATAAGTAGACAGTGTGAATTCAAATTGTTAACCATGTATAATATTGTTTGATTTCACAAGTTATTAAAAATTTTACATTTCTAGCTGGGCATGGATGTGCCCACCTTTAATCCCAGCACTTGGGAGGCAGAGGCAGGGGAATCTCTGTGAGATCAAGGTCAGTCTAGTCTACATAGCAAGTTCCAGGCCAACTGGGGCTACAGGGAGATGCTGTCTCAAAACAAACAAAAAAATTACATTTCTGTTTCCTCATTTGCAAAGTGGGGATGACCATAAAGCTGATGTGAAGAGGTGACAGCATGACAAATGGGACTTAGCCAACCCTGAGTGCATGTGAGCATCCTGAAAGGTTAGTTCTTCATGCTCATCAATATCATCACCATTTAGTTAAATAATGTGCTTAGAGGTCACAGATTAAGGACAAGAGCCAGACCCTTTGAATCTAACTTTGTGCCTTTCTACACACAATGTTGCCTCTATGGCATGCAACCTAGACTAGAAAGGACTAAAAATAAACAACTCAAGCATCATTGATGACCCCTTAAACTAACATGTGAAAAGCAACATTCTTCAAGAACTAGCACGGTGGCCATGGTGGTACATGCCTCTAATCCCATCACTTGGGAGGTAGAAGCAGGCAGAACTCTGTGAGATAGAGGCCAGGCTGGTCTACATAGCAAGTTCCAGGCTACCTGGGACTACAGGGAGACCCTGTCTCAAAAGGACTAGAAAAAAGAAAGAACCAGCAGAAGCTAGTTAACTGATTCTAGTCGTAAGCTGCCAATTCATTTCATCAATCATATGTGACAAGCTAAAGTCTCCAATAATGTGATTTCTTACCTGATCTTTATAGCAACTTGTGCCTTAATGTTGATCACATTAACTTTGAGTGTGGTCTTGAAAAGTGAACTGTCTACTCAGATTACTGAGCTAAGTAATATGAACCTGTGATCTCCAGCGCAGGCCTCTGAAACAGTCTCCAACCTCAAATTTTATAACTTTTGTAATCACATAAGATTTTCATTTCTTACTACAAATTATTTGCTGAAAGTCTGATTTTATTTATTTGTTTTCACAGTGTTTTGCAGTTGGATGACATTGTTCAGTGAAATGGGTTTATATATTTCTGAGAGGAATATATTTCTCAGAGGAATCCAGAATTTATGTAGAAAAATTTTTATTATTCAAATAAATATTGTAAATTTACAATTATTTGTGTGTGAGAGATTATGTTTAAATGTGTTTCTCTTGTATATGTAAGTATGTGTCTGAGTATATGCACACATGAATATACATTCATGTGGAAACCAAAAATTGCTATCAGCTTTCCTCTATTTCCCCGCATTATATTTTGTGACTCTGAAACTCACAAATCTGGCAAGATTAGCTGGTTGTTATGGCCAAGGGTTCTCTTGCCTTCACCTCCCCAGTACTAAGATTATAAGTGCATATCCCTTGACTATTTTGTTTTCTCATAGGTTCTGGGAATTGGAACACAGTCGTCATGCATGTATAGTAAGCACTTTCCCAACTGAACCACCTCCCTAGCCCCTAAATTTGACTTTCAAATTTGATCTTCTGGTTGAAATTTTTAAATGGTTGTTAGTCACTCCACCACTCTAAATGAAGGAATGCATTTAGATTTTTAGGCTGCTCATGAGTTTTTAGCAGGTCTTAAATTGATTCTAATAACATTTCCCTTAGCCTTGATCACAGGGATGAGGCGTACAATTTACTAGTTACACAGTCACAGTACTGCTTTAGTCAGCATCCTATGCGGGAGTCTTTGCCGAGATTGCAAATTTCCTAAATAACCAGTATTTGGCTATAAGCCTTTCAATGTAGTTGATTGAGTTCAAACTATGACAATCAATTATTCTTCCTCTGGTGCCTTTAGCAATCTGTGTGTACAGTACTATGCCACCCTCAGAAATTTTGAAGACAGAATACTTGCCTATATAAAGATTCTGTAAACTTAGTAAAGATAGATTTGGTACAAAGTCAGATTATCTTAGAGACATATGTAAGAACATTCACAAGTGCGTTTATTAATATTTGCTGCACTTACAAAACCAGAGCGAGGGGGAAGCATCTGTGGTGAGAGGAACATATGCAAAAACTGTGTTCATCACTTTGACTTGGAGTGAGTGAGTATGTGTGTGTGTGTGTGTGTGTGTGTGTGTGTGTGTGTGGTAATTACTCAACCTGTAAGTGTTAAATCTGAGGAATCTTCTAAGAGAAGAAACACAGTAAAGAAATTGTATCAGATTTAGAAAGAAAACATGGAAGCAGAGATTTCGGAGACATTTGGGGTTTGGGGAGGACAGAGAAAGTAGATGTGTATTTATTGACTATCACCTTTCCTCCACAGAACACGGATATGACTGCATGAAGATTTTGCTTGCCTTAGAAGTCTGTATTCTGACTGCAAACTGCTCAGAAGTTTGGTTTTCAAATATGAGCATAAACACACACCCATCAGCAAGCCCATCTCCCAAGTGTATTACTGTATTAAATATTGCTTTATGTCTAGATGTTTTAGGAAAATTTCATTCTTTAGCAGCACCTTATGGGATGCCTCTTGCCTGGTTTCAAGTTTTATGTATTTGCCCCAAATGTTGCTCTTATACAAGTGTATTGCAATTATTTTGATAGGATATGTGGCTACTTTTCAAGTCGCTTTATTAAACCAATTATTTGTTAAAAACTTTTTGGCTCTTTTCACAAGTGGGAGACATTTGGAAGTCTATCATTACCAGATGGAGAGGGGGAGGAGGGTATATGCCCAGGTTGGGTAATGCTACACTGACATCAATGGATAAAAGTTTCCAGAAGATGAGCTGGAATGATAGATGGGCTGGGGCATTGCTCAGTTAAGCACTTTCCAAAAAAGCATGAGGACCAGAGCTCAAATCCCCACAACCCAAATAAATGCTGAGTAGATGTGGTGAGCTGTGGTAATTCCAGCCACAAAAGGTAGAGACAGGGATCCCTGGAGCAAGGAAGACTAGGAGACTAACCACATCTGCTGTCTATAGGTTTGATTGAGAGAACCTGCCTTCATGAATGAGGTGGAAGCAATAAAGGATGCTTCCTGATATCTACCTTGGGCCTCTACATGCACATATACCCACGTGTACTTGTGCCCACACACATATGCCCACACACATGAAAATATGCATATACACATGTGCACCCACACACAGGAAAAAAAATGAAAAAAAAGCAATTAAAATATTTCCAGAATATTTAGTGGACAAAAGTTTTCATTCCCCACTTGTCTTTAAAATATGCATTTTTACAGAGGACAGTATACAAGTGGTGTTCCTCACACTACCATTATGAACTAAGGGGGACGTTAGTAATACTATCACACATCATTGTGTCATCTCCGCATGAAGAATGCTTGGTGACTTACATTGGAGCTCCACCTTCCTGTTAGCCCTGCTTATCTCGCCTTCCATCGCTATAAGCTACAACAAGACCTCTCCTCTGCTCCTCACCTCATAACTTCTTTTCTCTCATCTGGGACTGTCCTGGCTGCTCACAGTGGCCTGGGTAAGCAGTGCAGAGGGACCCATTTTGTTTCCCTGGACTGAGGTTCTGTCACTTGTCTGTGGCTCCCTTTATTTTCACCAAGCGTATTGGTCCCTGGCTACATGAATGCCTGTCTTCCTTAGGTAAAAGTCAGCTTGATCTGTGGTCCTTCTCTGGGTCATTAGTCAGAGTAAGATTGGAATCTTATCCTGAGGCTGCCTCATCAAGGATGTGCTTCGTGGCATTGGTCCAAGTTAAACTAGTACATTTCCAGATTTATACCATTTTTCCACTCACATTTTACAGATTGTGCCTCCTCTCTATTAAAGACAACTCGGAGGACCCGCAGGGGGAGAGTCTTCAAACTTAGTCTCAGAACTTGAAATGTCTAATTCTCCTCACGGTCCTACCTTTCAGTTATTTTCCATCACGTCAGGATCTCCTCCTGCAGTCCTCCAGCATTATAAATCTAACGTTTTTTTTGTGTCTTTTGAATGTTTCTCTTACTGAAAGTCTACATTAGGAACATGAAGAAAAGCGAAACTGTTTCGGTTCCCCAGGGATATAATATTAACAGTAAGAAGTGAGAAGTGGGCAGCAGGTAGCACAGTGATGCTTTCTTCAGCGTCAACGGTGAAGCTCCACAGCCAAGGGTACCAGTGCTGTTGCATGTCTGCCTGAGCTCTAGACCTCGTGTCCCTCCTCCGCTGTCTCAAAATCTCTCTGAAGCTCTATTGGCAGCACCTTTCTTTCTGAAGTTGAAAGTGTGAGGCCAGTACTCCTTTCATGGCACAAAAGTCTCTGAATAGCATCTGATGAAATTATGCCTGCTCTGCAAAATACATTTTCTTTGCTTCATGATGTTGTTAAAAAACCAAAGTTGAAGACATTTAGACAGAGAAAATTATGTCGAGTTTAATAAACATTTCGCATTTCCTTTTGTAACACATTCTGCTGTCTTCACTTATTTCCCTGCTTTGACCCCTGTTGACTATACACACCCCCTGAGAACCACAGTTGCCTTTCTTTGCAGACAGTGCCCAACAATAAATACCAAATAAATGGAAACTTCTGTTTGAAAAAATGTGTGCAGGAATGAGGAGATATAAAAATATAAAATTGGCCATAATATTCTCTAATATGACAGCAAAGTAAAGCGCACAGCAATGTCTGATTATCAAGTCTCTTTTTAGTCCCCTTAAACTGTCATTATGGACTCCCACCTGGTCCAGTCATATTGTTTATTTGTTTATGAACATTGCTCATAATTCAGTCACACATTTACTTCTCTGACTCTATCATACTCATGTGCTTCTTGAGGACAGGGGCTTGGTCATAGCGATAGCTGTACTGTAGCAGCCAGGAAAAAGCCTAACTGCCTCACGCCTTGAGTACTCTCATGATCTATTATGCGATGAATGAGTGACTGACTCAAAGCTCTTCAGGATTTTGGCCTCTTTATTTCTTGCCCTGTGTATTTTACATTGAGAGGGATCTGTCATAATCACTTCCCAACAAAAATACTTGAAGATAAATATCTATTTTTCTCTAACAGTTTGAAAATCTCTGTTTGACCTATAGATGGAGGAAAGGTGAACTATAATATGCGTGTTTGTGTGGGGAAAGAGAGAAGGTTTGTAGTGTAAACTCTAGATTCAGTTTCTCCCAAAAGAGCTACTAAGGTAGATACTGATATGCCAGGTAAAAAGGCCTGGGCATGTAGTTGCAAGGCTAAGGAAAGATTGACAAAGGAAAAACTAACAAAAATATAAACTGATAAAGAGTTTTCAACATTTTAAGCTCAAAAGAGTAGGGCTATAAAAGAGGCCATGGCAATGGAAAAAGAGTACTGGGGACACTTCTGGATGTGAAACTAAATACGATCACTAATCAAATTCAAGTCTTCATTATCTGATCCTGACCAAAGAATTCTCAAAAGAGTGATGAAAATATTCCTTAATTTTTACTCTAGGGTCTTTTTTTCCAAAGATCTCTCTCACTCTCACTCTCTCTTGCTCTCTCTCTCTCTTGCTCTCTTACTTGCTCTCACTCCCCTTTCTCTCTTCCTCTATGTGTATATGTGTGTATGACACTTTGTATGTGTATGTGTGTGTGTGTGTGTATTTCCATAGAGTCTAGAGCTGGAGTTAGAGTCCATTGTGAGCTGCCTTATTTGAGTTCTGGGAATCAAATTCCAGTTCCCCGAAAGAGCAGTAAGCGCTCTTAACCACTGGGTCATCTCTCCATCCCTTGCTCAAAGTACGGGTTTACATTTCTCTAGAATAAGACCACACGCCCCATCCCTCCCACATGGCCGCACTACATAGTTCTGCTGTCTCTTTCCATCTTCCCAAATCTTTTACTTCATCTCTTTTTCTCTAACCCTGGCCCCTTGCCCTTTGCAACTTTTTACTTTTCTTATTATTCGTCCAGTTTCATCTTCTTCTCCCCATTTTCTTTTTATTTATTTATTTTTTGAGACATGGTCTTTCTGTAGCCCCAGATATCTGGAACTCACTCCATAGACCAGGCCGGCCTAAACCTCATAGAGATCCACCTGCCTCTGCCTCCTAGTGCTGGATTAAAGGCACTTTAATGCACTGCTATATCCAACTCTCTTTATTTTTAAAATCACATGATTTCCAAAGTGAATTAGGCATCTTAGGTCATTTCTTAGAGAGTCAAAGAAGGAAATAAATACTGGGTAAAGCACAAACCCATGTTTTCAGGAAAATTGGAAACGAGTACATTTGCACATTAGTATCTAGGACCAAGAACTAACTATCTTTCAGCATTGCAGATGAAATATGTCCTCCCCCTTTCTAGCATCCAATTAGAGTGCATGTCAATGCATTTTGAGAACACTGTCTCTACTGAAATTGCCATCAGGCTTCCCAAAAGCTGCATAAAGTTTGTCCTTGACCACAGCATTTTATCACTATCAGTATTTTTACTAATAGGACACCAATTTCAACAATTTATTTTCAAAACTATCTTCTTCTATGTACAAGACAACTTACCTCTGTGACAATGCCTAAAATTTGTTGTTCGCAATCAATTTCAGGCTTCAATACAGAGGGGAATTGGACATAATGATAATTTCAGAATTTAGTCCTATCTTTACTATACAGATCTTTTTACTAATTAATGACCAATCTCAATCGACTTCTTTTGTGAATTCCTTGGACACACTTACTGCAAATAAAAATTTTTGCATTCACAGGTTTCAAGGAAGACAAATACTCCTAAAGTTCATTCTCCTGGACCACAAAAACTTGAATAATACATATTACGTTCCAGGGATGCTTTTGGCAATATACATATATAACTTATTCAATTCATAAAAGCTCTAGATAATAAAGGTATGTATCTATAGTACATGCTCTGGAATAAAGCATGAAAAATTACACATGTAAAAACAATGTTAATTGGATAAACAGACTTATTGCCTGCATGCTTTTCTATCCTTCAATTTCCAAGGACTTTGTGCCTTTTATTTTGATGTATCTCAGTATAACATATAGTTAAGTCACATTTTGTTTTGGGATCTGATGATTTAAAATTTGGTCTTGTGCAAGCATATATTCTACCACTTAGCTACACCCTACCTCTGAGTTTTTATAAAGCTATTTGGCAAGGTTCTGTCCTTTCATCAGAGTTTTTACATTTAATGTGGTGTTTCTATGTGTCTTGGGTCTTTTCTGTTTTATTCCTCTATTCTCCTTTGTACAAAGCTATTCATTATTAGGGGATTGCAAATTAAAACAGCAGTAAGGTACTGCTACATTCCTATTAGAGTAGCGGAGAAGCATATGCCTGACAACAGAACTTGCTGGTGAGTGTGCAGACCAGTAGGCACTCTCATTCATTGTGGGAACACAAAATATACAGTCACTTCGCAAGACGGTTTGGTGGTTTCTTACAAAACTAAAGAAAGTCTTGGCAAACAATAAAAGAAATTTATGCTCCTTGGTGTTCACCTAATTGATATGAAAATTTATACCCCAACAAAACCTGGCAAATAAATCCTTCCTGAAATGTTATTTATAATCACCGGACACTGGAAGCACTCAAGATGTCCCTCAGTTGGTGAAAAAATAAAGTGTGGTATAGAAATGCAGCAGGATTGCTACAATTTGAAGGTACCTTCAAATAGCCATGCTGAAATTTAATTGCCTGTATGATGATTTTGGAAAGGGGGACTTTGTGAAGAAATTAGGTTATACAGGTTTTGCTCACATGAATGGAATGATACTATTATGTACCAGAGTAGACTAGATATCATGAGACTCTGGCTTTTTCTCTGCTCTTCTATCCTGTTGTGATAAAGGGCCCTCACTAGATGTGAGACCATGCTCTTTGAGATCCCAGCTTCAAGAACCAAAAGCCAAATGGTCTTTAGTAGCTTGTAATTTATCTGATTTGTGCTCTCTGCTATAGCAACCGAAAATGAACTAAACAGCAAGCTTATTCAGACATTACTTATTTCTTTGTGTATACTTATCTGTTATATGTATGTGTGTGGGGGGGGTGCATAGATGTGTGTGTGTATGTGCATGTCTATGAGTACAGATAGGTCAGAGGAGGACTTCAGGTGTCCCGCTGTAATACTCTCTACCTTATACTCTGAGAAATGGTCTTTCACTGAACCTAGAGCTAGGCTGTCGCCCAGCAATTAGCTTCCAGTTTTTGCCTCCCACAGTGCTGGGGTTACAGGCATGCGCATGATGATGCTCAGCTTTCTACAAGGCTTTTGGGGATTTGCACTCAAATCCTGGGGCTTACTCTGCGAGAGCTCTTACTGGACCATCTCCTTCCTGTCCCATTATTCACTCCTCTTTTCCCTTTGTACCACATTTGTTCTGTCCCCCATTCCCTGAAATTCACCCTCATAACCCCTTATTATTCTCATGGTTTTCTATGGGTTTTCCACATGAAACACATGTATCTAAACATTCAAGTATCCACACATGAGAAAGAATATGCAGCATGTCTTTCTGGATTACTTCTCTCAGAATGATTGTTTCCAATTTTATTATTTTGTCTGTGAATTTCAACATTTCATTTTCTTTTACAACCGAATAATATTCCATTGTGTCTGTGGACCACATACATTTTCTTCATTCACTGATGGGTATCTTGTTTCCATATCCTAACTATTGTGAATAAAGCAGCAGTGAACAGGGATGGGCGAATATCTCCAGAGCAGGATGTGGAGCCCTTTAGGAATATCCAGGAGTGCTATTGTGAGATCATGTGGTAGATCTATTTCTAGCTTTTTGAGTAAAGAATCTTCCTTTTAAACTTATCTTTCTAGAAATGCTATGAAACTGGCACAGGAAGTATGTCAAAGAGGAACAGTCTTCTGAAGGAAGTCTCAGTGGTCAATCCTAAATAACATATTTTGGGAAAGATCAAATCTCCCAGGTGGATGAATCCAAGTATTTCATGTGGACACTATATTTTCATGAATTGTACATAAGGTCCTTACTCCTTAAACATGGGACGTACATAGTGATTTTATTTCTGAGAGCACACGGTGTAAGTATGTATTTGTTGCTTTACAGAAGAGATACTTAACAAACCATCTTTACATTAGGTGATGAAGTTCAGTATCAAAAATGTTGTCTTGATCATATGGATATTTGATGTTACATAATGAAAATGACCCTTTATATTTGTGATCTTCTTTACAGAACCCACATCTCAAGTATAATTGTAAGAAAACATTAGATAATTTCCAACTGAGGGGACGTTTCACACAATATCTGATTAGCATTCCTCAAAACTTGCAATGTCATGGAAAACAAAGGAGGTTACAGACAGATGGTGGAGACATAATGATCAAATGCACATGTAGACAATAAAATGCAAAATATATGCGGCAGACTGTAGAATTAAGGGAAGAGCAGGACCACTGTACAATCACGGACGGAGGCTTCAGACTAGCTCTCAGAAAACAACAGTATGGCCAGAATGAAACCCAGCAAGAACACAAAAGAACTGAAAAACAAAAAATCAAGAGGATGCAATTGACACTTAGAGAACCCTCTACCACAAACAGCAAACTCAAATTTGTTTTAGTGGCTTGTTCTTGTTTCATTCTGTTGCTTGATGAAGCGCTGTAGCCAAAGGCAATTTAGGAAAAAAAAAAGTGACTGACACTTCCAATGATGGAGGAATGCTTCTCACTGGCTGTCATCTCACAAACGCCTGTTTAACTAGCTTTCTTTGGCAACCTGGGACCACCTGCCTAGGGAGGGATGCTGGCACTCACGGTAGGCTGAGACTTTCTGTATTAGTTAATAGTCAAGATGATCCTCCATAAGCATGCTGGCAGGTCAATCTGACTTATGAATTCCTCAGCCGAGGCCGTCCTCACAGATGACTCTAGGCTGGGTCAACTTCACAAATTTAACAAAGATATTGCCATAGAACACATGCCCAATCAAATCATATTTTAAGCCATAACAAACTTTAGCAAATTTTAAAAAAATATATAAATCATTAAATTTTGAGAATTTCATACCTGAGGTATTTATATCATTTTATCACACTGCTCCCTCCAACTCTTGACAAGCGCCCCAAATCCCTCTCAATTTTGTGACCTCTTTAATTATTATGGTGTGAATACATATACACAATCTACTGAATCCACTTAGTAGCACTTGCATAAACATTTGTTTAGAGCTTATCACGTAGGATTGTACAAGGCTCAAAGGAACAGGATACCCGCTGTTGGATAGTGACTTCTAGACATGACAGGGAAGCTGCACACATGAAATCTCAACACTATGGTTTCCTAAACAAGACCTGCATGATTGACATGCCAGTCTGGACAGGGGCTTCACAAGGTTCCACCTCTAGATGGAGACCTAAGGTCAACCAATGACTACTGAGAGAGGGGGAATCAATAAAAACAAAAATCTTATTCAATATGCTTTCTGAAATTAAACAGAACTACGAGAAAGATAACTTGAAGTTTGACAAATCAATAATTAATTTTTAACTAATGAATGTATCAAAATGGAGCTCTCAGGGCTGGAGGGACAGCTCAGATGTTCAGAGAACTTGCTGCAGAGAAACCAAGTTGATTTTCCAGCACCCATATCAGGCAGCTCATAAATATTGTTAATTTCAGCTCTATGGCATATGACACCCTCTATGGTCTCCACGGGTACCAGCACATAACACACAGGCACACGCACATATGCACAAATAAAAATGTAAAAAAAACAACAAAATGGAGCCCTCAAAGAAAAAAATGTATATATGTAATATATACATGTAATATATATGAACATATATATTGTATATTTAACTGGAAGAGAAAGAAAAATGCATTTAAACTTGTGGGATGCATTGTGAGATGGACATTCATAACCTAAAATGTATACACAGAAAAAAAAGAAGTTAAAGCAATAATATAAGATCCCACATTAAGAATAGTAGCAAATTCAACCCAAAGCAATCAGAAGGAAGGGAATTATAGGCAAATTTTCAATAAAAGTAATAAAGAAAATAAATTTTATTTTAAATCTTCTAATCCTGGATTTATAGAGGAAGTTATATATATATATATATTCTCCATGCTCTGTGTCTTCCTGATGTGACATTTTTTGTCACCTTATTATCTGTTGCTGAAATAAAGTGTTTGATGCTTATTCAGTAATTCTCTTGCCCCACTTCTAGGAGCAATTTTTTTCTTCTTCCGAATGAGTATTTGGGGGAAGATGAATTTAGAAGTTAACATATCAAGCACTAGATGTGCTGATTGTTATTGATATGTCATTGCTTTTAGACATTCTCAATAAGGAGGAGGAGGAGGAGGAAGAGGAGAGAGAGAGAGAGAGAGAGAGAGAGAGAG
>NW_008358101.1:8506284-8540726 GCF_000622305.1 Nannospalax galili
TGCCATGAACTTATTGTTGACTGTTATCATTTCAGTTCAATCCTCTGGTACCCTATAGTGCTTTGATTCTTGTATTGAAAATACTGTATAATAGTGCTAACCCAGGATCTCATTATTCTCAAACTGTTTGAAAATTTCACAGTCAAAGAATACAAATGAAACTCTGAATGTTAAGGTATGAAATATCTTCCTTTGCAATAAAGCAAGTCTATTAATAAATGTCTTTTATCTAAAAATGCATTTAGATTGTTTCATTCTTAGAGACACTTTTGCTGGATATAGAAATATAGGTTGGCATTTTTTAGGCAGGCTCTCCCATAGCTCCAGCGCTCCTAGAACTCACTATGCAGACCAGGCTGCCCTTGATCTCTTAGAGATCTGTCTGCCTCTGCTTCCCGAGTGCTGGTATTAAAGGAATTCACCACGACACCCTGCATATAGGTTGGCAATTTTCAAAGGACATTGCCTGCTTTTCTTCAGTACAAAATTGTTTCTAATGATACTGTCATTGTGTAACTGCCACTCCATTACCCATTATATATTATTAATTGTGGGTTTTCTTAAGTCTTTATTTTTGATGTTTTGTCATTGTTTAATTTTAATTTTCTTTGTGTTTATAATTCTTGAGCTTCATTAAGCTTTTAAAATCTGCTAATTTATGTATTCAACAAAAGCAGTATTTTTAGTCATCTTTTTTCAAGTAATATTTTTACTTTATTTCCCTCTTCCTTTAAGGTTCTGAATTTATATATACAGAATATAATTTATTCATAGATGATTGAGACTTTATTTATTTTCCTCTTTGGTTCAGATTAAATTATTTCTATTGCCTTAACTTCTAGTTTATACTTACTTCTGTCATTGCTAATCTGTTGTTAAGCTCATTAGAGGTTAAAAAACAATATTGCACTTTACAGTTTTCAATTTTCCTTTCAAATGTCTTTTTTTCAGATTCCATTTCAGTTTTCCCATTCATTTGCTCTCATTCACTCTATTTCCCTTTTAGTTCTTGCATACATATATTGTGGCCTCTATGATTACAACATTTGCACCCCAACAGAGCTATTTCTATTGACTATTTTCTCCCTTGACTAAGATTCATATTTCTATTTTCTATTATTTCACATATACAGTAGTGTTTCGATTGTATGGTACAGTGAGTAAATAACGCAGCACAAGGGCTGAGTTCTGTTGTCTTCTGAAGATTATTGATTTTGTTTTATCAGGGAGTTCATTCCGCTGGACTCAAACAATAAACTTTGTTTTCTTTGGGTCCCCGGAAGCTAAAAGAGCTCACTTCAGTCTGCCTCCCAGCTGGTTAGTAATTTCTGTGCAAGCTCCCTCATGCTTACGCAACACCAGGTTCAACCAAGAACTCAGATAGACTTTTATTTTATACTTGTTGTTGAGTCCCTCCTTTTAAGCATGTCTCCCAGTTCTCTGGTCATGACGGCACTATGAGAGTCCATCCTTGGACCCCTATAGCCAGAAGACATAGTTCTGGATTCCCCACACTGCAACTTGGAGATAATAGTGTAAGTAGGAATCTTTCCCTGCTTTCATTTTTCAGATATGGCTGTTCTCAAGTTTCCAATGTTCATCCTATTCTTGTGCTTTCAGACAATGCCTTTTGTTTGTGTTTTGTCTTCAGAGTGCATAAATGAGACAATGTTTTAAAGAAGCATTGTGTTCGAAGTGTAAACACCAGTTTGCTGGCCATATCAAGCACACCTGCTACTGCAGCACTACCACTGTACTCTTGGTTTTAGTAGCCTTTCACCTGCATTTCTTTAGATGTGTAAACAAACATCTACATTCTACCTGGTCATTCTGATTTTTCTTTCTTGCACTGGGAATTTTCCTGTCTTCCTATTTTTTTGTTAATATGGGCTCATATCTGTTAATATATTGTAATACTTTGCAATTTATCAACATTTAAATTTTTTTTCAACTTTGGAAATATTTTTGTTTAGACATAAAAAGGGATCTTCACACTCAGGTTCACTTTAAACTAAATTCTAGTTTTTCTAGAAGAGCTAAGTAGTATGAATCCTGACCCCATAGAAGAGGTAGGTAAGGGTTCTGATCACAATTCCATCCAGAGAGGTTTTATCTTTAAAGAAAAGCATATTCTATGCAAGGAACTTCACGTGGCTCACTGTGTAGGCATAGGTCCAGCTTTCACAACAGGGGTCTAGACCATGGTTCTCTTTGATGACAGTGTTGTGTGTTATCCTCTGAGTTTATTCTCCCTGCGTGTCCTGCACAATGTGTGAGACTCACTTCCAGGAAATCAAATTCTGAAAACTGTTCACAGCAGCCATGACTTGATGATTCTTGCTTCACTAAGTTTCTGCTTTATAATCATTTAAAATACTAGCTCTCACTTTCTAACTAATTCAGCTGGTTAGTTAGAAAGATACGTTTTTTTCAGTCAATATTTTAAGTGTTTTATATGTGAAAAAATCTCTTGGGATACCTAATGTATAATGTTGTCAGATAGAAAAGCTCGAGAATTTTAAGTAATTTTATTTTTTGAGTTTTTCATTCCTATTTACATGTAATCCAAGTGGTGGCTAAATTATTGAACAAAACAATTTCTTGCACTAGACTGAAAGGCTCTTGGGGATTTTCTGGTCTAGTGGCTTGCATGCTCCATACAGCAGACCTTAAGCAGTATTAAAGAGGCATTTCCTTAGTTTCCCAACCTGAGGCTAGATTTTATGTTCCCATCTCAACTGGTAACGTGTGTTTATCATCTATGATTCTCCTACTGACTTTCTTGGAACTAGGTTAGTGGTACCACCTATCTATAAAAATAGCTAAAATTAAGGAAGATTGTTAAGGGATTAAATTATATCCATTTCAAGAGCACTTCCATTTCTAAGAATTTATGGATTCAGCGTTATAACCATAAGAACATGATTCAAGTGCTTCATGAAAATTAAAAAGAACTCAAGTACTCATCAAATTCAGTCACTTCTCTCAAGTTAAATGCCAAAAGTATCACTTCTGTATATGAGAATTCACACTATATAAAGTTTTCTAAAGAAAACCATACTTTAAAAATATATGGCTGGGCTTGGAAAGATGGCTCAGTGGTTAAGAGCATTGATTGCTCTTGCAGAGGACCCAGGTTCTGTTTCCAGCACTCACATGATGGCTAACAACTATCTGTAACTCCAGTTCCAGGGTACCTGGAGCTCTCTTCAGTTCTCTGTGGGCATTGCACGCACAAATGCAATTACATACATGCAGGCAAAACATTCATACCCATAAAACAAAGGTAAAGAAAAACATGGCTACAAAGCTGTTCACGTCAGATTTTTTTCCTAGGTAGCCCCAAGTCCACCTGACTTATGTACAACCTCAAGTCTCTTCAGATTCTCCTTACCCACCTGAGGAGAAATGCCACAGAGAGTTTAAAAACATTATGTAGAGTGTGGCAACAGTCTCTTTTCTGTATTTGGCCAGTGGAAATCCTTGCCACTTTAATAGATGGCACAGTGCTTTTGCTATGTACCAGTTACAAAGATTACAATTGCAAACCATTACATTACCACATCAGGTCCTCACCTATTCAAAGTAGATTACTAGGCAAGTGTAGTGGCGCTCGCCTTTAATCCCAGCACTCAGGAGTCAGAGGCAGGCAGATCTCTCTGAGACTGAGGTCAGCCTGGTCTAATAGTGAGTTCCAGGCCAGTTGGGGCTATAGGGAGACTTTGTCTCCCCTTCCCCCAGCCAAAAAAGACAACACAAAGAAACAAAAACCACACAAAAATAGATTATTAAAATGTATCCAAAAATATCAAAATAACTACAAGAATGAATTAAACTTTTTTCCTCTGTCTTATAAATATCCCAGTAGTCTTTCAGTTCCCCAGATCATTACATTTACTAGAATACCTGATGCCACAGATTGAGTCACTATATAGTTCATTCTCGAGGAGGCAAGATGGTATTTATTCTTTCCATCACTTCTTAAAATCTATTTTCATATCTTTGAATACCAGTGGCTTTTCTCTGAAAACTCCCCAAATCTATGTTCTTCTCAATATGAATGATCATCAATACCCCTTTCAACCTGAGAAATATATTGATATTAATTAGTGATTTAAAGTTCAATGGTACATTAGTATGCATTGATGTTACTGTAACTTTTCATTTTAAGTTCTTTACAGATTTATAAACATTCTTAAGTGCTGACAACTATAAACTAAGTGTTTTCCATGTAGGCTCACAGTCTAAGAAAATGATGAAGTAGACATGTTTAGAGGTTGAGTTGTAGAATCTTAGGATAAACAAAATACATCTATATGACTTTTCTAAATCACATGATCTTTTTATAATAACATGTGTTTCACTATTTTAGACACGGTAAGAATGTAATTCCCTTTCATTTACAATGTTGTACATCCATCAGCATTACATAATTCCAGAACAATTTGGGTGTGTAGAGTATGCATCCACAGAGGACTGGCATGAGTATGTGCAGGTGTATGTGTCCATGTGCATGTGTGAAGCCAGAGGATGGCACTGGGTGCCCTACTCTATTATTCTCCTCCTTATTCATGTGAGACAGAGTCTCTCACTGAATCTGGAGCTAGGCTGGTAGCCAGCAAGCCTCAGTGATTCTCCTGGCCCCACTCCCAACAGAGATGGAATTATAGGCACGTGCAGCTATGTCTGGTTTCTATGAGGGTGCTGGGGAATTCGGATTCTCATGGTTGAACAGCAAGTGCCCTTACCTACTCGACCAACTTTCAAACTGTGCTGAATAGTTTTTATCATGCTTAAAGGAAACCCAGCAGGTAGTTATTTCCCATTTCTCCCCTCCATTTCATGGCTATTATTAATTTGCTTTATCTCTTTATGAACTTATCTTTTAAAAATATTTCATATGAATAGGATTCTAAAATATGTGGTCTTTTAGGTCAGACTTTTTCACTCAACATATGTCTTCAAGGTTCATCCATGTATCGCTTAGCATCACTACTTCATTTCTTTTGTGATTTATTAACATTCCATGATATGAACATAGCACATTGTGCTCTCATTTCATTACTCAATGGAGATTTTGGTTATTTCCATTTTATTTATCTTAGTATGTTACTTTAAAGAACATTTTTCTTGCCTGTGTGTCCACCCATGTTTTTATTTCCCCTGGATGTAATTAGAAGTGAAATTAATGGGTCATAAAGAAATTATTGTTCAACAAACTTTTGGAGGAACTACCAATTTTTTTTTTTTTTTACAATGGGACGTCAGTGTCATTGTCAATGGCCAGCCACGAAGTTTCCAGCATCTTGGCATACTTGTCAATACTAATTTTCCTTTTAAAAAAAAATTGCAGTCATCTTGGAAGTGGTTTGCCCTTGTGTCTTGTATGACAAATAGCACTGAATATCCTTTCCTGTGCTTGTTAGCTATTTGCATATATTTCTTGGGGATTTGAAATCTGCAGCATGCTTTTGCAATGGGCTGCTGATTTGTAAGACTTCATGTGGCCACTGGGCTCTTATCAGATGTATAATTTGCAATATTTCTCCCCAAACTTTAAATCTGTTTTTGATAGTCTTGTATGATGCACAAAGTATTCAGATTTAGATGAAGTAGAACTTACCTCTCCCCTTTTTCGGCTATGCTTTTGGTATGTAATAAGCAAATTGAAATCTATCATCATTGTGAAGATTTACCTCTTGTTTCCTTTGAAGAATTTTGTAGTTTTAGATTTGCTTTCTTGCCCTTTCTTCCAGGCTCTTCCCAGACATTTCCGCTAATGTGCTCTGTCATTAGTGACATGAAGTAACTCATTTCCTTTGGATATTTTGGCTACTGCTATTTATATAGTCGTGTCACTGATTTTCCACCCTGAAAAACTTCTTTGTTAAATAAATAATGGTGATTCCTTTGTACTAGATTTTAGAGAGCTGAGGGAGGCAGGGCAGGGTCAAGGGTGAGGTAAAATGTCAGAGACCCAACACCCCTTTTCAGTGCCCTTTTTCGTGATTTAGATTTAAATGTTAGACTATCTCTTAGTGTTTGGACAATGTTGTTTTCGACAGTTTTGTCATGTTTTCCGGCATTTCTGAGACAAGATACATTTTTGGAGTTTCATCCTCCATCATTTGGGGAGTAAGGACATCACTAGTGCTGTACACTTTGAACCTTTTCTTGTAATTTCCCTAAATATAGAGATTAAGAGTCTGCAGAATGCTGGTTCTTGGACAGGGCTCCTATATTAAACTTTACCCACCCAGGGAAGAGAGGGCAGAAAGATTTTAAGAGTCAGGTAGGAGGGCATGACCATATGTAAATAAAGTCCTATAAGCTCCTGGGACCTGGCTCATATGAATCTACAATAATGGTGTCAGCGTACACAGGTCCCATGCAAACTCAAGCAGACAAAAACATAGCATAGAACTGGGAAAATGGACAGCAGACCCCAATCTTAGCTGAAGAAATATTAGCAACTGATTTCTGCTAGGTGAGGAAGAGCTGATCTTCCTAAATCGAGGGACTAGACCTCAGTAGATGAACTTGCACTGAGGAACGTCTGGAAACACCGACTTGACACAATAGGCCTTAACACAAATGACAGAATGTATGAATTCTAGTGGGGGTGATGAGCTATGGAAGGGTGCCAGTAGGGATGGGGGGTATAAAGATAATTAAGATTGATTGAGATATTTTTTGTGAGATACACAAAAATTCAATAGAAATATACAAAAGATAAAGCAACAACAACAAAAACTCCTGTGTCTATATGGAACACGTACAGATTTTACTTGATACTCCTCCCTAAACTTTACAATAAGAAAATATGCTGATGTACGTTGTAGTGTATACTATAATATACAAATAAACTGTATGGGAGGATGAAAAAAATAATTTGATGAAAAATAGAAAAAATGTATTCAGTGTTCTTTAATTATGTACTACTACAAACCAAAAATTCTCCTAAAGATGAATGTATAGTAGTGAATAAGAAAACATAGACTATTTTCTCAGTTTATATTGTTCTGAGAGGTTGTCAAATAACAAGGAACTAGGTCAGGGAACATGGGCCCATGAATCAATATCTGCTTTTGCAAACAAAGATTTATTGGAACACAACTATACCTATTCCTTTATGTAGTGTTAGAGGCTGCTTTCGAATTATCATAGCAGAACTGAGTAATTACAAGAAAGCTGAAAATATTTATTATTTTGGTCTTTATAGAAAATGTCTTCAGACCCTCAAGTTAAGGTATTGATACTAAACTTTCCAAAGAAAGAGCAAAACCCCTGCTCCACGTAGAAGTCTATACACATTATGAACACATTTTACTTAAAATGCATAAGAAAAGAAGAGCATAATATCAAGGATTCTTGGCCTCAGCACAGCAATGAAATTTCTTACTATAAGAGAGAATACCATGTGGGATATATTGATAGCTTAGTTCCCAATTGGCTATGTCTACAACTCAGTCTTTATGTATGATTCTGAAATTGTCAATATTATTTGCACAACATATTATTACAGTTTCATGCAATTCTATACATAAAATTATAGCCTGATTATGTGCAAATACCTGACTTTTAGATTGTACAGCATCTGAGAAGATGTATTCCAAATTACATTATAGACTTAACCTTGATGAGAATTTGCCAAGAAAAAGAACAGCTTATTGAAGATTATTGTAGAAACGGCCTTTCAAGAGTAGACTAGATGTTGGCTAATATAGTTAATGTTAAAAATGAAGAGAGAGGCAGGTGCCTGTGTTTTTCTAGGGGCCTCCAGGGCCTCTTTGTCAATACACTGGCACTGGGGTTTTGTTTAGTAGCTCTTGGCTTTTAGGAGCAGCATTATCCAGCCTATGTCCCTTCTAACTCTTCTATATCTGAAATTTATACTTTTTAATTGGTTTATAAAGTACTAAGCTTCAGTGTGGACTTTTCACACATCCTTAGTTTTGGTTAACTTCCCCTTGTCGCTCCTATTTCCATACCCCATCCACAGTGACACTTTCAGTACCCCAAATTCCCCTTCTCTGTTTTCACATCACTAATGTTCTGCTCTTCTACTAAGGCATCCCCAATGCCTCCATTGTAGTTCCCAGCTTCTGCTGGTATTCCAGGTTGAACACACAAATCTACAGCTTTCAAGGTAAGAGCCATGCATATGGGAGAACGTGTGATGTTTGTCTATCAGAACTTTGGTTGCCTTGCTCAGTATAATTTTTTCTAGTTTCATCAATTTACCTGAAAGTTTCATAATTTTATTTTTCTTTCAAGCTTCATAAAATTCCATTCTGTATGGAATTATTCATTCATTGGTTAATAGACACCTAGGCTGATTGAGTTTCTTAGTTATTGTGAATAGGGCAGCAGTGAGCATGGTTGGGCCAGGATCTTTGCAGCAGGATACAGATTCCTTTGGGAAAATGCCCAGAAATGACATACGTGGGTCAAATGCTAGTTCATTTTTGAGCATAGAGGAAGAGGAGTGGAAAGACTGTAAGATCCCGAAGACAGGAGAAGGGATGTCTGTGCACTGCTGTCTTCTAGGCATGCCACAACCAATACGGTTATGACCTCACAGCGCTGTGGCTGCTTGCAATGGGCCTACACAAGACTGGGCCTAGCAGTAACCAATCATGGGTCAGGGAGGGGTTCACAGGGCCTCGCTTCTCCCTGCTACATTATTGGCTACTAATGGAGACCGGGAGTGAGGCAGTCGTGTCTTCAGTGTGTACCCACTAAGACTCCCAACAGACTTCAGTGAATAATTCCAAACCTGGGGTCACACAGATGATCCTGGTTAGACTTAGTGAGTCTGGAAAAACAAAACAAAACAAAACAAAAAAAGCCAAAAGAACCCAAAACAAACAAACAAAAACCACCAGAACCCGGGTTCGATTCCCAGCACCCATATGGCAGCTGACGACTGTCCATAACTCTAGTTCCAGGGGATCCAACAGCATCTTCTGACCTCTGCAGACATTGCATGACAAGGGTGCACTTACCTACATGCAGGCACTGCACTCATACACATAAAGTAATAAATAAAATATTTTTAAAAATCAAATTAATTGAAAAGACATGAAGGTGGGAAAGGGATTTTAGGAAAAGGGGTACAATAATTGAAGTAGAGGGGCCAGAAAGGGTAGAGTTTACAAAAGTCAGAGTGCGCTTTATGCATATATGAAATTGTCAATGAACAAAATCAATAAAGTTACATAAGACATAGTTTGTGTTCGTTATTAATGTTACATACTTCAGGTAAAATGCAATTTCCTCTATTGAAAAAATAGAACTATTAAAATATTACTGGTGAAAAAATAGGTGCTAATAAACAGATAATTACTTCTAGAAAAATCATTTTAGTAGCATCTCTCTTCAATACACTTTTAAATCAAAGAATTTTTCACCTCTGGGCATAGAAATTGTAGATAAACATCATTTTTCTCACCCTTGAGAACTAAGATGAGCACTAAACAGTTGTCAAAGAAAATGCTTAAACTCGCCCAACTAAAATCTGAAAGCAATTATCATACAAATATCTGAACTCTATATTGTTCCAGACTTCTGGGGGCTTCAGTGGCTCATATAAAGGTATAAACTAATACGCTCTGCATTCTGTCCCTTAATCTTGAAGGAACTGTGATTTAATTTAAACAAAACAGTTCAGAATAAGACTCAAATCATCTACATATATAAAGCAGTATGTTTTACAATCCCTAAGGATACCACATTAACTCTGTCTTAAAACTGCGTAATAATGTCATTCAACAGCAAATTAAATCCAAGGTGGACATGTTGAATTCATGTTGCTTTGAAACCTTTTATTCAATGTTTTTGAACATGTCCCCTCTAGAGATGTTCCTGGTAGTTATTAAGGATGCCGTGTTTCTGAAACTAAATCTTTTCCTCACATGTCTGTGCTGCTTTCCAATCATCTCCGAGAGATAAGGTTTTAACTGGAAATAGCAGGTTGTAAGACTGGTATGGAAGATCCCTAAGAAAGTAATGTGCAGACATACACAAGATTAGAAAGAAGCAAGAGACCTTAAGCAAGTGGCGCTTGGTAGTGGGGATATGTGAAGGCTGTTTTTGTAGCTGAATGAATAGTATTCTGGCATACTTTGAAAACCCCTGGTTATTGGCCACGCAGCTGCTAAAAATCGCTAATGATGACATAACTACAAAAGTTTTACAAACGTGGAAAAGATAAATTCCATTGGGTTCAGGAATCACACGTGTATATTTCATGAAGTTTTGTTTTCTTTGCACCTGTCCTGCAGCCTTGAAAACGGGAATGGGGACTCTAAGAACATGGTTCAGTGTTGAGCTCTGCATCACTGGTTTGCTTTGCTCTGGCTGACCCTTTGTCTATGTCTGGCTTCCTCTGATGTAGAAATTAACAGCAAATCAAACTGATGGGAGAGATTTAAAGAAAGCAAGAAAACAATAGCAAGAACAAATTTCTAGTGCCATGGTGACAGGGCCAGGATACAGAGCTTGGAAATATACAGTTTCGATCGAGTAATATAATCATCTGTTCAGTAGAGAAGGAAGCTAACGAATTAAGCTCACCTTCACATAAAAGACAAAATCACAGAATTTAAAGATTTATAAAGAGTACCTACTTGGTAATGGGTTATAAAGGGCAGGGCATTTGGGACACAAAAAGAAATTGTTTTGTGAGAGATAATAGAAGCTAATCTTAATTTGTGGCATATGCTAGCTGGAGAAATAAAATAGTAGCTCAAAAACAAGGCTTTCATTGATGTTGAAGTCAATGTGAACAGGCATACTTTCTGTTTCTCAAGTTTGTACTTTCCAAGAATATTTAAAACAAAGAACAAAATATTATGGTCTTTTCTTTTGACATTATCCCAAGTCTTTATCAGGCAAATTTTGTTATTCAGAACAGTAACTTTAACTCTTCAACCTTTACCATAACTTTATCTGTACTTTTTCTGTATTATCACATTGCAAATTCCACATAAGACAGAATGTCTCTGTGGGATCCACTACCAAACCAGGCATCATATAGAGGACAGTTACTGTCAATTAAGTTTTTCCTTGAAAAATTTACAAACCACCCCAAACTAAAATCTTTATAAAGAAATACACTATCAGGCATACAAATATTTCATGAAATATGCTAAAAGTATACAAAATATAAAGAAGTGTTCCATTCAATAGGATCTGTGATAATTTGATAGGCTTCAGCTTCATCTATTGCAACCACCTTCTGATGCTGTCTGCTGTAGTTACCAAATTAAGTGCACTTTTATATTTTGATAATTTCAATATTGCTGATACATAACTTTAAAGAAGAATAAGAACATGGATCCTGATCATACAAGCTAATTTAATATACTTCCATATGTTGTACACCTAGAGATTTAAAACCAGAAAGAATTTTTGAAATGTTTTAATTCTGTTTTCTTTAGATGAAAATCTAAGAATCACAATGTGAATTGATCAACTTCCACTCATCAATTCTGTAATGATTTCAGCTGAAACAAATGTGCTCATCAACATATATAAACAAGCTTTTTTATATGCAATGAAAATGGAAAGGTAAAATGCATGTTAGAGTAATAACTGTTAGAGGATTTCATTAAATATTTAAGACATACCTAAGCAACAGTCTGCCTCTAACATAGAATTTTATTTTTCTGATTAGAAAACCTTGCTTTCTCTTAATTGCCAGCATCGCCCAGTGCTTCCTAATTACAATTAAACTCCTAATTCTGCTTCTTACAGATATAACAATATTACC
Source organism: Nannospalax galili (assembly GCF_000622305.1). Taxonomy (NCBI): domain Eukaryota; kingdom Metazoa; phylum Chordata; class Mammalia; order Rodentia; family Spalacidae; genus Nannospalax; species Nannospalax galili. Next base: position 8,518,061 of record NW_008358101.1, read on the forward strand.
ACAAATGGACTCCTGCCAATTCCCCAATCATGCATTTTGTAAACTTTCTATTTTCTGCCCTCCTCCTGTGATTAAATCAAACCTGTGAAGTCCTACTGTGTAATTCCCCTTCATCTTGTATTGAAAAGTACTCGTCTTCCTGCAACCCAATGTACAATTAAAAAATTCAAGCTGAGTATGGATTCCTAGGCTGGAAACTATACCATCTGTGCACCAAACACCTGGATGTGGAGAGGAAAGCCTTCTGCTATTGAATCAAAAGCTGAATGTAAATGGGAGGCCTGTGGACTATCACCACCCAATACGTTAGAAGGTGCTAATAAACTCAAGTCCCACTCAGTGCCCTATACATGTTGCTCCACCTTCTCAGTGTTTCTTTTTGTATTCCTTTGTTAAATTTTTATTTTATTTATTATTTTTATTTTATGTGTATGAGTGTATTGCTTGCACAATTCCAAGGAGGTTAGAAGAGAGCCTTGGATTCCCCTGGAAGAGGAGTTAAGGACAGATATTACTTGCCATGTGGGTACAGGGAATCGAACTTAGGTCCTCTGCAAGAGCAGTCAGTGCTCTTAACTGCTGAGTCATTTCTCCAGCCCTTTTCTGCATTCCTTTTAAGGTAGGTTTTCCAGAGTTGGCAAACTGTGATGACCCATATTACAAACATACTTAAGCTCAAAATCTTTGTTGTTTTCCTGAAATTAAAATTTAACTGAGCAATTTGCTTTTTATGTGTCAAATTTACTTATACATTAATGCCTATGAGCTATTTCTGAAAATAATCTGGCCTTTCCTATGAACTAATATGAAAGTTTCATATATTTGAAGAAGAGAGACATTGTTTGCTCATCCTATAAATAAGAAAATTTGGCAGACAGAGTATTGAGTAGGCAAACATATTTTAAAGGGCCTGATAGCAAATAGTTCAGGCTTTATAGCTCATATACTCCCTGTGGAGCTATTCTTCCTTTTCTTTGGAACATAAAACAGGTTTGGCTGCATTCCAATAAAACTTCACCTGGAAGCCACCTGCCCTGAAGGCTAGCTCTCATAGCATTGGAGAGCACTATGCAAGTTGGTAAGGGAGAACGTCAATGGATGGTCCAACCCCAGCTTAAAGGCCTAAAAACCACATCAATCACCAGTACAGCAAATGACATTGGTGCGTAGGGGCACTCTTATTTTGGGATTAATCAACAGCTACCTAATTGGACTAAAAGCCCACTCAATGGAAGGAAACTCATGTGTGGTATTGTAAACCTAGCAAAATACACATAGCTGGCGAGGTCATAGATCTTAGAGAAACCCTAAAGGCTCTCACATCCCTAGACAAATGTAATTTTTTACTATGTGCAAAATAAAGATCCTTAAATTTACAGACAAGTATCCCAGTCACCATCCATCAAACAAGTTTCTTTTTCAACAGACAGAGGTTAATGTAGAGTTCCACAGCTGATCACACACAGAGATTGTCTGAATTGCCCATGTCTAAGTGGAATATCTATGATGAAACCTCTACACCTAAGGCTCAGAGAACCTAGAAAAAGGAATGAAGAGAACACTAACGCATCTTTCAGTTCTCATCAATGAAGCTCCCCTATGCAACGGAGGGGCAAAAAACAAAAGATCACAAATGGCCAAAACGTGGAGAATAAGAATCTACAGTGTGTGGGTCCTTGAACAGGACTTGTGTATTAAAATCCACCCACCCAGGGCTTGGGGACCATTGTGTAAGAGGGGGCAGAAAGATTTTAAGAGCCAGGGAGGAGGTGCCTGACCATACAGAAATAGTCCTACAGGCTCCTGGGACTCCTCTCATATAAACCTGCAGCGGTTGTGTCAGCATGCACAAGACCCATGCAAACTCAAGCAGACAAAAACCCAGCACCAAACTGTGAAAATGGACAGCAGGCCCCAATCTTAGTTGAAGAATTGTTGGCAGCTGATTACTGCTGAATGAGGAAATTGCTGATCTTCTTAAAGGGAGAGACTAGATAGGCTGACTAGACTTCAGTAGACGAACTTGCACTGAGGGACATCTGGGGACACTAACTAGACATGCTAGGCTTTAGCACAAATGACAGAATGTATGAAATCAAGTGGAGGGGGTGCTCGGAAAGGGATCAAAGGGGAAGGGAGTATAAAGATGATTAAGATGTTCTGTATGAAATACACAAAAATTCAATAAAAAATTAAAAAAACAAACTTCACTTACCAAAACAAGTGTTAGGATGGTTTGTTCCACAAGCTGCAGTTTCTAACTATTATTACAATTGAATTGGCACTTAAATAATGCTCCTATGACATTAAATTTCACTTATTGGAAAATCAATCTAACCTGTTGGCTAAACTCCCCAAATTCATCAGAATAGCAAGGTTACCACTGGAAATGAAATCGAACTTTTTAAAAAATTTATTTTATTTATATGAGTGTTTTGCCCACATGTATGTACATGCCTCCATGTCTTTCAAAGCCTACAAAGGCCAGAAGGTGTTAGATTCCCTGGAACTGGAGTTAGGAACAATTAGTAGTGATCATGTGGGTATTGAGACCAGCACCCAAGTTCTCTGGAAGAGCAGCCAGTGCTCTTAACCACTGAGCCATCTCCCCAGCCTCCGAAATTGAACTTTTTAATAGACATGTATACTGCATCCCTCTGTTATTGAAGGGAGATGAGAAGGAACATACTTTATATGATCATTTGTGTTTGAAACATTAATTTGAACTAATTAAATGTATCACACTGTTATACATAATGCATAATACAGAGAAATGCTATCATTTCTCCAAAATATAACTTTAAATAAACAATGGAAATATTTAAAATTAAAAATGGCAATAGGAGCTGGCAATTCAATAATGGAAAATTTAAACAGGGAAAAAGGACTGAAGGAGACACGGGAAAGGCATCTTATTACACAAGGGCAGTTGAAAGGCAGACAAATAACAGGATATGGTTGGAAGTAAATAGAGAAAGACTTGAGTTGTTTCCATGACTCACTGCTGAGCAGCAGAAGGGGATCGGAAGCTGATTCAAAATGAATACAGAGAAAGTGAATATGGTACATGAGAAGAGGGGTAAAAAGAGCCCAGGACCAAGAAGGAAAGAAATGGAATGGTGTCTTAGATCTCTGGCGAGATGGGTGGAAAATAGAAGCAGGGAGATTAGTTCTGTTTATGACCACATGCCAGCAACCACTCGTTTACAATAAGAGGGTTAAGTCAAGATGATGGGTGTACCTGACGATGACGGGAAAAGCTTTTTTACTATAAGTGTGGTTTGCTGTCCTAGGGGTTTAGTCTGGAAGGAAGGAAGCAGGCGTACATTCAAAATCAATCATGCATGTGACAGTCAGCGATGTTTTTCAGATAATCCATTGAAACAAATGTTTCATATGCTAAATTTGAGACACAGATAGAGATGCAAAAGCAAATTGAGTGGAAAAAATGACTTTATTTAATAAGTTTCTTTTTTTCCCCTTTTCATCAGCATTAATGCCAGAATAAGTCTGATACAACAGTAACCGTGGAAATGACTGAAATGAAGTAAAACGGTTATTGTCATTAGAAATCCCCATGGTGATAGAACAGACATGCACACTGAAGAGTGGAAAGAAGGAATGAATAACGAATTAAAGCTAAATGTATTCTGAAAGCTCAGAATCAGCCTGATGGCAGTGAAGATCTAGAAGAGACCTAAGACTCCCACCTGGCAATGACCAGTCTGGTTTAGCTGGAATTTGCATATTTGTGAGATAAAATTCTCTCCAAGTTAGAAAACAAATTTAAAAGCAGTGGGCCAAGATGGGTCTAACTACTGTCTAGTTAGCATCACGAAAACGATAACTAAATTCTCCCACAGAAGAATTCATATACTGTGATCAAAATAACTTAAAATAATCTCCAGCTCCTATGTAATTTATTTTGGCATTTGTCACACTGAAATATATTAGAAAGTCATTATTCTAATGAAGCTACTACGCATCCTCAATGGAGAAATTTATCTTACAGGCAGGAGGCATAATCACTAACCTTTACTGAGCACCTTTTAAGTGTCAGGTACAGCGATGAGCGCTTTGATAGACGTTTTACAACAATCTGGGGAAAACAGTACTATTAATATCTCTGATTTTATATGGAAAAACACTGTGCCTGGAAAGGTTAAATAACTTGCTAACAAGCACAGTGAAATGGCAGCACAGATACTCTATTACAAACTGCCTCAAATGGCAAGTTGCTTTACTGGAAGCCTGGATTTTGTTCACACCTCTACGTTGAACTATTGTGTTGGCTTTTGAATTTAAATATTCGGTCACTCACCACTCAAGACAACTGCCATGGTGATCTGCAGAAATTCATGTTTGTGGCTGGATTCTGTGCCCCTCTTTCTGTCTCTGTCTCTCTGTCTCTGTCTCTTCTGTTTCTGTCTCTTCTGTCTAACTCTCTCTTCTTTGTATTTATCTCTCTCTCTCTCTCTCTCTCTCCCCCCCCCTCCCCCTGCTGGAAGCCCATTCTTCACTCGTGTTCCTCACAATTGTTAAGATGCAATATTTGGGAGCTTGTGATAAAGACAGGCCCCACCCTGAAGTTCAGAATTATTATCTCAGCATCTTCAGAGACCCAGCAATCCACATCTTAAGATCCCAGGGTAAATGTAAACTCATTAAAGTTTAAGAAACACCAACTAAGTAAATTTCCTATGACCATCTCTTTGGCAGAGTCTTGGTTCTGTCTCCGAGTTTTCTAGTGTGTAGCAGCATTTCTCTAGGAGATCCATGACAGTCATTCTGAATCTCAGCTTGCTAGAGAGACCACATGTTGGCTATAACCGAATTTGAAAAAAAAAAAAAAAAAAAAAAAAAGCCTCTTCTTCCTGGAATTGTGAAATGTGTGTTTCTCTGGGAGCCCCAGTTCTCAGATTCTTGAAGGAATCAGTGCCATATTAAGCTTCACATGAAATCAGACTGGGTGGAGTTCCCAGTTACCTCTTAGCTCTGGGTGTACCTTAATTCACAGAAAAGCTCGTACATGAGACCAAAACAAAACAAACAAAAAAGCCACATAGAATTCATTCCATTGTAAAGTAGTGAAAATCACAGAAGCAGAAAGTTAAGCGGCAGTGAATTTGTTGGAGAACCATTGCTGTCCTTCATTCTTTCACTTTATATCCAGGGTTTTTCAACAATCACCTTCTCCTGAATGCTTATTGAATATTCAAGGACATGGTTTTATCTGAGAGACTCCTGCCAGAGCTCTAGCCTGTCAATCAAGAGGTTTATACCTTTCTTGAAGAGATGTCATGAATGAATAAATTATACAAAAGAAATACAAACAAACAAGATATTGGACAAAAAATCGCTCATTATGTTGCAAGTTGCTTGGAATCTCTACCTACATAGAGGTTAGTAATCTTAGTCATGAAGAAGATTTGCTAAACAATCCACAATTAAAATTTAAAAAAAATGTTGAACACAAGCACCAGTCATCAAGGAATTGTCAGAGAAAACTATATGCAGATCAAATTAAATGGTTAATCTCCCAGTTTCTCAAAGGTGGTATTGATTTATTTTACTTTTGAAATTGATTTTCTTCCTATACATTCATCATGCATGAAAGATTTGCCCCACCTGTCTCCCTATACCACTTCCTCTTGTCTGTCTCTATGTCACTCTTTCCTTGAAGTTTTTACATCTGTCTACTTGTGATCACACAACTTATTTTAGTTCTGGCCAGAGTTTCTTCAGAAGGCTTCAATCTGGACTCCTCTCACCCAGAATTTAAATTTATTCTTCTTCCTTGACACAAAAAGAATGAGAGCTTGCTAGAATCAGACAAGGTAAGAAAGAGATGCCAAACACTAGTAGTTCTAAGAACAATAGGTATCAAGAGGGCACAAAATTCAGGCAGGTGAGAACAAAGTTAACAAACACATAAGTAAAAAGCTATTTGATCAGAGAATAAATAACGATCCCATGGAAAGAACTGTAGGACTTTGCAAGATCTAGAGAAACAGACCTTAATTAACTATGATCTGTGTATCTGAAATTGTGTTCCTATTGGGGTCAACTTGATCACTTATTAATAAATAGTGTTATTTTCCTTCAGTAATGAATGTACTTATCTATGTTTTAGACAGAATGGTCAAAATCGTTGTTATATCAACGTGAAATCATTTAATTAGAGTTCAATATGTTTTTATTTTCTTGTTTAAAAAATTTTTGTTTCTTTTTATTTTATGTGTATGAGTGTTTTGCCTGCATGTATGTAAATGAACCACTTTTATGTAATGAACGTGGAGGCCAGAAAAGGGTGTTGGATCTGCTGGAACTGGAGTTATAGATAGTTGTTAGCCTTCATCTGGGTGTTGGGAACCAAACCCAGGTCCTCTGTAAGTCAACCAGTGCTCTTAACTGCTGAGTAATTTATCTAGCCCCTAGGTTTTTATTTTGTAACATTCTGTAAGCATGTTGCCAACTTGACACACCTGGGAAGAGGGAAGCTCAGATTGGGAATTTCAATCAGACTGACCTATGGGTATATATGTGGGAGACATTTTCTTGATTTTTAAGTGATGTGGGAGCAGCTATCCCACTGTGGATGGTGCCACCCCTTGGACAGGTGGTCCTGGGTTCTATAAGAAACCCGGCTGAAAGTTGGTGTGGTATTACATGTCTTTAATCCTGACACAGCAGATGTAGGCAAATCTCTGGGAGTTCAAGTCCAGCTTGGGCTACATAGTGAGTTCCAGGCTACCTGGGGAGACCCTGTCTCAAAATAATAGTCAAAAAAAAAAAAAAAAAAAAAAAAAAAAAAAAAAAAGAAAAAAAAAAAAAAAAAAAAAAAAAAAAAAAAAGAGAAAAAAAGAAAAGAAAACGGGCTAAGCACAAGCAAGGGAAACAAGTCAGTAAGCCGGTAAGCAGTGTTTCTCCATGTTCTCTGTTTCAGCTTCTGCCTCCAGGTCCTGTCCTGGGTTCCTGACTGATTTCCCTCAAAGATGCACTGTCACTTTTTAAAGTATAAGATGCAACAAACCCTTCCCTCCTCAAGTTGCTTTCAGTCAGTGTCTTAAAACAGCAGCAAAAAGTAGAACACAAGTTGTTATTAGAGAGTGAAATATTGCTGTGAAAGACTTAACGATGGTGTGGAGGGAGAATTTTGGAAGCATTTAGAACTTGGGGCTGCAAAATCCATTGAGTACTTGAAGCTTATTGAACTGTTCTGTGGGAGTCAGGCAGATGGTGGAGGCCTGACTTGTAAAGTTTCAGAAGGAAGTTTGAGAGTCCCATAAAGACTCTATCTAGGTCATTTGTGTGATATTTTGAACTGAGAATCTGTGGTTTCTAGCCAGTGGGGGCTGAAGAATCAGCTGTGATTAATAAAAGACCAGCATCATAGCTGGGCGTGGTGGCACACGCCTTTAATCCCAGCACTTGGGAGGCAGAAGCAGGCAGATCTCTGTGAGTTCAAGGCCAGCCTGGTCTACATAGTGAGTTCCAGGACAGCCGGGGCTACAGGGAGACTCTGTCTCAAAAAGACCAAAAAAAAAAAAAAAAAACAAAAAAACAACAACAACAACAAAAAACAAAAACAAAACAAAACAAAGAACCCCCAGCATCATTAAGGTGAAATCTTCTGAGAAGTAGTTCCCTCAGAGTCAGCACACAAAAGCTGTGGTCCATGGTGGCCAGAGGCTGCATCTCAAGTTGGAAACAGAACTTGTTCATGTGTAAGAGCCTCTCACATGGTACTGGTTTTGATAGCATGAAAGCTGCAGAATTTAAGGGGTCATAGAGAGAGGCTGAGGGATACTGACACATGTGAAAATCGTATTTTTTTAAAGAGATGCTAGACATAAAGTTAAGAATATTTTTACCTCCCCAAATAATGACAGTGGAATTCACTAAAGAAAAACAAGAAGGAACTGATGATGATCTAGTTCAAAATTGGGGCAATAAATGTGTATTTTTTTATCAACAATCATCACATATGCTGATGTTTCGATCTCAGCTATTTCCTCTGAATGAATGCTTTCCCTCTTATAGGGAGGCAGGATGTGTATAAGGATCAGGAAGCTAACGAAATTTAAGAGACACAGAAAACTCATGAAACTCATAAGATTAAGGAAGATTAGAAAGTTAAAAGATTCCCCCTTAAGGGTAACAGGAAGCAGGTAAAGATTGCTAGAGAAGAGGAGCCATAGCAACTTGGGCAAAGAGCTACAGAGATGCAGCTTTCATAAGACACGTTAACCGTGGGCTGAGCTTTCTAATGATGTTGCATGTAAGTCATCCATGTTTTGTAGGTACTCGGTAAACTCAAAGGTTCACAAAGCTAGACTTGGGAGGAATCATTTCTTTAGTCTGCTCTCTGGGGGAATAGATAATTGTTCATATCTCACCAGGAAAAGTCACACAATATATAACTCTTATGTTTTCTATGCATAGCATTTAAATATAAAATATCTAACATACTCAAAATTATAGTTTTCTATCAATCCATAGAATGTAACTTCGGAAATTCTCTCATAATTATGAAAAGTCTCATTTGGACACAAATTATATAGAGAATCAAAGAAAATTTAGACATGACATCATGATTATATAGGAACCAGGTATTTTATTTAGAATGCTGCCTGGCTAAGCCTCAAAATCTGGACCCTGAAGGGAAGTAGCACATAAATTTATACCTTCAACATTTGCGGTCACCACCAGCAGCAGCCGCTTCTCTGTTCTCGTGGGTGCCACTCCTTCGTTCTCATGGGCGTCGAGGCTGCTCCTCCGCTGGCCCTGGGCTGAGGCCGCTCTTCTGCCTGCCCTGGGCTGAGGCCGCTCTTTTGCTCGCCCGGTGCTAAGGCAGCTCTTCTGCTCGCCTGGTGCTGAGGCAGCTCTTCTGCTTGCCCTGTGCTGCCTCCTGTTGTCACTGCTTCTGCCAGGCCCCTGACCCCAGGGCTGGTGAGGAGACTGTGTCAGTGGAGCTGCATTCAGACACAGGAGACCAGGTTCAGTGACACAGGTCTGCTTTATTGCAGGAAGGCACAAGCTTATATAGGGGTAGTGGTCCAATCACAGCACAGCAAGTAGGATACCTTATTAGCATAACAGGCTTAGCATCCTATTAGCATAACAGACTTAATGTTCTATCACAGAATAGAGAGTAGGATGCCTCATTAGCATACTGGGTTTCAGATTACAGAGCCTGGATTCCTGGAAACTACGTGACCCTGACAGTTGCAATATCACCCTAGGCTCAAGCCTGTCTCCCACAAACATTGGGCTATAATGAGAAGGAAAATTACATATGAATTGGATATTAGTAAAGTCTTTTGTTCATTTTATTTATTTATTTTTTAATTTTGTGTGTATGAGTGTATTGTTTGCATGTATTTAAGTGCCCATATGTAGTGCAATGCCCTTGGAGGTCAGACAAGGATATAAATTCCCCTGGAACTGCAGATATAGCCAGTTGTTAGCTGCCTTGTGGATGTTGGGAACTGAACCTGGGTCTTCTTTAAGAGCAGCCAGTTTTCTTCACTGGTGAGCCATCTCTCCATTCCTGCTATTAGTAAACTCTTAAAGCCAAGAAAATTATAATAAATTTAGAAAAGAAAAAAAATGCTTAAAAAAATCCTGTCTCAGGGCTAAGAAGATGGCTCAGCAGTTAAAAACACTGGCTCTTCTTGCAGAAGACCCAGGTTCAAATCCCAGCACCCATATGACAGCTAACAACTTTCTATAACTCTGGTTCCAGCGTGTCTGACAGCCTCTTCTGACCTCCGTGGGCATTGCATGACATTGGTACACTTACCTACATGCAGGCAATACATGCATACAGATAAAATAAAATAATAATAAAACAAAATATTTTTTAAAAAATCCCCTGCCTGAAAGTCATTGCAGTAGTCTTCATCTGAGGAAAATAGAAAGAGACGGCATCTATGACAAATGGGACCAAACAGCTGTGAATGACAGCCAACACTCCAACCACAAACTTCTCAGCAAATTCCTATTGACAAGTGCATATAGACACAAGAAGAGAGAGAAAGCAAGGAATAAAAATCTTTGTTTTCCTTGAATATTCCATCAGGCTCTACATCAATTGTAATTGATTTAAAGCAAAAAAGACAATACTTTGCCCAAGAAGTCAAGCAAAGGGACACATAACCTTTATACTTTATGGTTGTTTATGAGTGAACAAATGACTATTTTACTCTTTTTCAAAAATAATTTTCTTCAGGAAAACTATAAATTTTACAGACTGGCTGGTCTATATTTCAACTTTTTCTTAAAGAATACTATATTATGCATGTTGGGTCCATAATTCCTATTAGAGTTTAAAGAAAATAAAAGATTAACTACAAATTTTAAAAGACATATTTTTAAAGTTTAAATTATGAAAATAATCCTAAATAATAAGGACTTGTTGAACTGATAGCTTACTAACATCTGATTATCTTATATATGAACATAAAGGAAACAAAAATGGGATTAGGAGACAGAAAAATAAATTTACAACTTATTTAGTGAATTTCCATGCCCTAAAAGTGTGAACTTATTAGTGGAGTGTTGGATCCAGGCTTTACCTCAGACTCAAGTGATGAAGTAAAAGTAATCATTAGTAATATAGTAGATAATAGAGAAATGGGGAAGTCATTTAACAAAATGTAGGAAACCAGCAATATCCCAGATGGTCTTCCTAAGCTAAATGATGAATGAAGCCCTCCAAAGTATATTTAATACTAATCAATCTTAAGTTCAATACTTAGATTTCAAAACCATAGTCAGAAATTACATGTGAATAAAATATTACCTGCAGTGGATTTGATCTCTGTCTTCATTAACAGTTTCAAGAAGAAATGGAAGTATCATTTGACGCTCAAGAAATTATGTGCTCATTTATAAATCCCATGTCTTAAAAATGTTGAAGAAAAGAACTAGGATGAGAAATTATCTGAATCAGCATCATATGTGGAATCACAAATAAACCAAAGAAGGGAAGACACAGTAGAAAACGTAAGAGGAAAATTCAGCAGTGCCTACAACGATTCCAGGAACTCTTGTCTACATAATGAAGTAATTTGACTTGCATATTATTATCTTTAAGGGTGAGAAAATGGCTGAAGAAGGAAAGAATTATCTAATACTTACTCTTCTTTGGAGATAAACTAGACAACTAAATATTTAATGATATTTATGTTAAATTAATTTTATGTCAATATATCATTTTCAAATTATGCACATTTCTCAGTTGATACTCTTTCAAGCACTAAAATTTTGACTTATAACATGAACACAGATTAAAAAGCAGAACCAAGAACCCAAAGGGGCTAGGTGAAACAGAGAAATGTTAGAAACTGGGTACTGTATTCATTCCTTTTCTAGCTCCTATGACAGAATATCTGGCAAAAGCAATTTAAAGAAGTAAGAGCTTATTTTAGCTCACAGTTTATGGGTACACTCCATCATGGTGGGGAAGTTCTGATGGCAGGAGCTTGAGATTCTGATAATCTTGTATCAACTCAGCTCCCTTTCTCCTTTTTTTCAGTCTGGAACTCCAGTATATGAGTGGTTCTTCCCACCCCAATTAATGTAGTGTAGAAAAACCCAAAGAGACATGCCTGGAGCTTTGTTTCCACAGTGATTCTAAATCCTAGCATGTTGATAATTAAGATTAGCCATCACAGGTACTAAAATACTATTAGAGGAATATGTTCCACTGCTCTAAGTGCAGACTAGTGAGCACATTTCACAATAGCCTATTATATATTTTATGAAGAATTAGAAGAGAGAAGCTTGAAGTCTCCAAATTTAAAAAGATGTTAGAAGGTGAAAATGCAAATTAACTCGATTCAATTAGTACATTGTATATATGTGTTGAGGTATCACAGTGCACTTCACAAATATATGCACATGTATAAAATTATTTCATGTTAATCAAAATGTTTTAAAATCATTGTGATGGCTAATATTGTCAACTTGACAAGGTCTAAAATCCCTTAGAAGACAGACCTCTGGGCCTGTTTGTGAGGAGTTTCTAGATTGAGTTAACTGAGGTTGGAAGACCCACCTTAAATGTAGACAGCACCATTCTATGGAGCTGTGGACTTAGACTAAATGAAAAAAAATGAGGTAAGCAACCACCATCTTCTCCCTCTCTACTTCCTGACTGCAGATGTAATGTGTCTAGCCACCTCAAGCTCCTACCTCCCTGCTTTCTCCCCTATAATGGACTGTAACCTTAAACTGTGGGCCAAAATAAACCCTTCTTTAACTTGGTTTTGTTAGATATTTGTCATGTCAATGAGGCAAGCAACCAATACAATGATGAATACAAGATAGTATGCAATACTAGACTAGACACTGTGTATGTGTTCGTTCAACAAAATAACTCTTAAGAATATAAAGTGATCTTCTTTAAAAAATATTTTAGTTATTATTTTTATTTTATGTGTATGTGTGTATTGCCTGCATGTAGGTAAGTGCACCCATGTCATTCAATGCCTACAGAGAAGAGGCTGTCGGATCCACTGGAACTGGAGTTACGGACAGTTGTTAGCTGGCATGTGGGTGCTGGGATTCGAACCTGGGTCAGTGTTCTAAACTGCTGAGCTATCTCTCTAGCCTGAGTGATGATCTTTTATTCATGTATTTTTAAATACTTTGTATATGGAGATTCATATAAAATGAAATTATTTCCAAGCAAGAAAGGAATATTAATACTAAAATCTTTTCCCCTTGAAATTTAAGATTTTTCTTTTAATTGCAGGTATGAAAAGCTGCATGAAAAAGTTATGACGTGAATGTAGTAATTTTATCATTTACCTAATATGAATACATTGCATTAATATGAGCAAATTACATGCAATATTGCTAATTTATCAAAGAATAAGAATTTTATGAGTGAAAAAATGGTGACCAAGGTACAGTTAGTAATTATTAGTTGTTGAGTTATGGAGGTCTCTCAGTTCTTAACTTTTTATTATTTATTATTATTTATTTATTTTGTATGTATGAGTGTATTGCCTGAATGTGTGTAAGTGCACCCATGTTGTGCAATGCCCACGGAGGTTGGAACTGGGCTTTGGATCCCCTGGTATTGTAGTTATTAATGGCTGTTAGCTGCCTGGGTGCTAGGAACTGAACCCAGGTCCTCTGCAAGAGCAGCCAGTGCTCTTAATATGGAGCCATCTCTCCAGTCCCAGTTCTTGAAGAAAAGAATTCAGTCAGTAGACATAGAGAGCGTAAGCAGTTTATTTAGCAAAGCTAGAAAAAGAAACCATCAAAGATGGTATCTGTTAGCCTTGGAAAGAGGGAAGGAACTTAACTTACTAGAGGGCAAGAATTAACAAACTTAAATGGCCTAATCACATAAGAGAACATTTTCAAGCTCAAGAATAAACAACTCATGTTCTCAGCACAGTCCACTGATCACTCGCCCCCTAGTATGTTCAGAACTTCTCCACTAGCTGCCTGCCATTGTTTTTTTTTTTTTTTTTTTTTTTTTTTTTGGGCAGGAAAGAGTATGGCAACCAAGACACTTTCTTTGAATAAGTTTCTTAACTGATATCGCAATAGCCTTGAAGCCTTGAATAAAATCTTTTCTGCTTGTTTAACTTTCCACACTGCAATTTTTACTTAGACAGTGTTACTAAGGTAAGGGCAAAGGGCAGGAAAGCATGCAAGAAGTGAAATTGTATGTGGGTCAATGCTATCATGAAACAAACATTTCTAAGCCCCTATTAGCAAGAAGTATAACAATTACAATATTATGGTACCATAAAGCATTCAATAAATGCCTTTAATCCAGAATTGAAAATAAGCAGTGGCTTGAGAGAACTCAGAAGTCTATACGAAAATTATGAGTTTCTGAGAATAAAGCTGTGCAGATATTAAGAATCAGAAATTTTAAAGGATTATTAAAAATAAAAACTCGTGGCTGAACTGATGACTCAATGGTTAAGAGCACTGGCTGCTCTTGCAGAGGGCCTAGGTTTGGTTCCCAGCACCCTTGTGGTGGCTAACCAACCCTAACTCCAGTTCCAGGGTTACACACACCTTCTTTCTGATCTCCATGGGCATTGCATTCATGGGTACACTTACATACATGCAGGCAAAATGAAAAATCAAATTAAATACAAATAAATAAAAAATTTGAAAAACATACCTAAGGTCCAAGAAGCATGTGGAAAATTCCAGCAGCCATAAAATTAGGACAGAAAACTTGACACAGCTGGCATAATGGCAAAAAACTGTTATCACCCAACAAATGGTAGCATAGTAACAGAGGTGTTGAATGGTGATATAGACTGCAAATGATTGAAAGAACCAAAGAGCCTGATTATCCTTACCTCTTGAATAGAATGTCATCACTATAGGGAATATATATACAAGGATTTACATCTCAAAATATGGAACCAACAAGCCACCTGCCTGATTTAATGATGTCTAGTAATAACAACCCACAATTACCATGCCCAGTGTTTCACAGGCTTTACATCTTTGGGTGCCTCTAGAAGTGAAGACAATATTATATCTCCACTTGTTTGATAAAGAAACAGTCTCAGAGAAACCTTACAATAAGAATGTGAAACTGCCATTTAAACTAAAGCTGATTGGAAAAGTCATATTCATGTCTGCTTAACCTAGTGATCCTCAATACTAGCTAAATATTAGAATTTCCTGGAGAGCTATTTAAAATATCAATATCTTTTTCTTGTCTGAGAGACTCAGGTTTAATTGTTTTAGTGCAAGATACATGCATTAATATAAAAGTAAAACTAACCCTATTCAACGATTGTAATGTGAAGCTGATCTTGTGAACTGTCATGTGATTGATAAAGACACCTTGATTCTCTTCCTATCCTTTCTGTCATTGAAATGATAGCATAAATCAATACAAACAGAGACAGAGCTGGCTTTTCATCACTTGCTAACCTCTAATTCACCTCAGAAAAATAACATTCTGACTTCCCTATTCACCCTCCATAGAAACTGCAACAGGGTAAGGCTACCAATTAGCTTCTCTCTGCACTTTTTAAGTACTCTGCCTTCCTGCACCATTTGTCATCGCAAGCAAAACATCACTCTTGAATCCATGCCTCTTCTCTTATCTATGGAATTTTCCCACTGGATTTTCTTTCCTAATTCATTCTTGTAACTTCAGCATTCTACTCAGTGTTCTATCCTTGCCTTCTACTTTTCTCACTAAACAAAGTTGTTGCATTCCTGCATTTATCTGATCTCACTCCCTAAGAAAAATAAACTGCACCCTTATACCGCCCCGCCCCCCACCCTGGTCTCTATTCCAATATTCAGTTTGGAATATCATCATCTGTTTCCTTGTAGACCAAGGGTACCTGGACTTTAGGGCTGCTGCTGCCTAGGAGCCAGGATTACTTTATGAAGCAGGACTTGCTCAATGCAAAGAGTAGGAGGTAATTACCTCCTTAGCTCCTGAGGGTCAAGAGTACCCACCATGGGTCTGAAGCTAACCCCCCAAGCCTCAGAGCCCTAAAGCAAAAGCTTTCTAAAAGTATTTTAATGGAATGTTAGAGAAATAGAAATAAGAACTATATTCTAGATCTTTTGCCTGCTTCTAATTCCTCTATATACAATGATTCTACCTTGCTGAGACTAAAAGCTGCATAGAATTTTTTTCTGCTTTAAGTATTTCTGTAAGGCTGATGAGATGTCTCAGCAGGTGAAGGTGCTCTAGGCCAAGCCTGATGACCTCAGTTCAATCCTGAGAACAAAGAATGGAAGGGTGAACCGACTCCTGCACATTGACTTCTGAATTCCACAAGTGCGCTATGGCACTTGCTTGCCTTCTCCAGTAAATATAAATAAAAATGTAAATTAAATAAACATTTATGTGAAGAAGGATAACTTATTTCCCAATTAGTTATATATAATTGTGTATTTTTCTATTTCCTCATTTCTGAGATTACTTTTGTTAAAACATGCTGTTATTAATTATGTCATATCATTACTTCTATGTTCTAAGTTTATGACATATAAGTTTTCATTAATTTTATTGTATAAGGTAAAATACTCTGAAAAGAATAGTTTTATTGGTTATTTAAATTTTACAGCCTTATTCTTTTTTAAAGATTTATTTTTATGTGTATGTGTATGTAACTATGTAAGTACATACAGATGACGCAGGAGGCCAGAGGGCATCAGAATCTCTTGAACTAAAGTTACAAGAAATTGTGAGCCACTGACGTGTGTACTGGGGACTAAACCGAAGTCCCCCTCATAGGCAGTATTTGTTCTTATTCATTGAGCCATCTCTTCAGGCTTATATCTTTGTTCTTAGCACTCGTGATACTAGTGATGATACTAATGAAAATAGGTTGGCTATATTTTTCAGTGAATCTTTTCATAGTTCATATTGCCTGTTATATTTCATAGTTCATACTCAAGCAACAGGCTTGAGTATTCATCTTAAAATATTCATCTCTGCTATGTCAGAACATAAGAATATTGTAACGTCTCATTATTTTTCCTGGTCATGAATAAATAATAATTTGAAGATATATAAAATAAAGCAGTGAATGTAATAACTGAGGTTCAAATTTATGTATGAGTTACAAGAACAGGAGATGCTTCTTCAATATTAAGTGACAATTATATGGATGGATGCATCATCTCATTTATAATAAAAAGCTATGCTTTGCAATTTGTATTAAGACAAAAATCCAATTAAGAAGTTTGTAAATATAACCATTTCATTACCGAATATATTAACTTTGCCAGATTAAAACCATCCCCCAGTGTTAAGTTTTAAAATGATTCTGTCATACTTTCCTTTGTTTTAAGTTAATATTCATACTGTGCACATTGGGCCTTGTGGATACAATAATATTCAATATATTTCCTTCTCTTTGCTTCCTGAGTTTAATAGAAAAGATCATTTTCACTGTGTGCAATGTAAGACTTGCTGAAACTTGCCTGTAAACATAGGGATTCTCTAAGATTCTTTAATTTTTTATTTTCTACTTCATGCTAAGCGCTAAACAGAAGTCATTGGGTAAGATGATTTGCAGTCTAATTTATGAAGGAAAAACTTGAATCAAGAATTGAAATACATTTTTATCTCAATATTAATCTTTTTTTACTGATAGTTAAATAGAACTAAATAATTTTCAAGTACAATTCACCTCTAGAAATGTTCTTGATGTATTCAACTAGGTATGAAATAGATGAATTATAGATGAATTTTACTTCTTCTTACATGCTAGAAGCACAATTTAATCTATAAAATAAGAAGTCTCATGATAAATGTGATTTATTGATGAATTATATTTATGAATAATAGTTTCAGGAAAGAACCAAAATTATCCATCACCCACTAGTCTAGTCAATGTCTAAAGTCAGGCATTTAGTCAGTGATCACCTAGATTTGTCCTGTTTACAGACTTTACCCTGACTACTGTGATGCTCTACCTCTTTTCCCCCTGTGGCCTGTGAACCGCAGAAATGTCAACACAGATACACGATCCCTGAACTACCATCATAGCTATTGCTTTTGTTATCTAGGAGTAATACTCAACTGAAATTAATAGTCTCTTATGTTTAGTTTTTTTCATATTTCCCATGAGCATAATACGCAGTTAGTAACATTGGAGAAATTGTGGGTTGATATAGGACTGAACATTAGCAACAGAATAAATTAATTAAATCAATGTATTTTAAGAGTAAAGACTGGTTTCCACATTTATGTAGACAAGGATTTTACACTTGAGTGCCAAGGAAATGGAACATCACAAGATCATTCCATGGCTCTACCAAAAAGACATGCGCAGCCATATGCCCCTAGTTTTTGAAACTGAAAACTGACATGGTTGAGAAAGGAGACATCCTTGGAGATCACCATCCACTTAACAGATACCGAATGAATGAGAATCTGCATGTTTCCTATAGATTAGCTTGCACCTGGGGCACGTCTAGTTAGAAGCTAGAGACTGAGTCTTTCTGCGTTTTACGATATGTCCAAGCATATTGCTTGGACAACAGAAACCATGTGATGGAGAGGGTAAGACAGCAAGGGTTAACTTTGTTGTACTTGGAAATTACAGAATTCTCATCGTACCTTTTATCAGCCAAATGACCTCAGGAAATTAATTTTACTTTTACTTTTCAGAGATTTGCTTTTCATTTTCAACTATAAAGTAGAAATAGCGATGCCTAACTATAAAAGTTGCCAAAATTGATTGAGATAGGGTGTGTAAAGAAATAAGCACCGTTTCTTACATATAACAAATATTTTCATAGTAGTTAGACTGTAAGCATTTTTATGCTCTTCACTAATTTTTATTTTCTTTATAAAATAACATTGTTCGGAGTGAATGAGCCCTCTTTACTATTATACATTATAGCTTCCTTTTTCTCCAACTATCTTTCCTCACTTCTAATAACCATATTAGGTTGTCTCCCATTCTAAGCATGTGGTTTTGTAAGTTCAAAGCATGGAATTGCTTCTTTGATTTCGTTCGCTTCTTGGCTTCTTTTTAGTGAAATAGACTCAGTAGTCAAAGGAAAAGTTAATCACACTCCATCTTTAAATTTTTTTCTGTTCCTTTCAGAATTACTAACTTCTTCCCTGGTGTTCTCACAAATAGCATAGTGTATCTTTTATGATGTTTGGTTATTTATTTGTATGTGAATCTCTCTCCTTTGATAGCCTGTGAGCTCCCTAAAGGGAAGAGAACATAGCTTTCTTGTTCTTATTAAACATAACAGGGTTAAAAAAAACTTTAAATATTGGGAAATGTTGAGAAAACAAATACTGAGAATCTTTCTAGCCACTGTTGTCAGTTACATTAGGAGAGCCACTAGGGAAGGAAAAGAATGGTCAGGCACGCTCTTTGATATTTCTGTAGAAAAACCATGATAAAAAAACAAAAATCACAGGGCATCTGAGAGCCCTCCTAGAGTATCACATTTTGAAGCAGCTGTTTTTGAAAGCTTTTTTAGGACCATATTTACTCCCAATATTATGCCCAAAGTCTATCCATAGAAAATTACAAAATATTAGTAAATGATCTTTGTAATTTATGCCATTTTTTTTCTCTCCCAAATAAGAGGACTCTTGAAGATCGTTCACTAATCAAGATTTGAATGATAATGTTAATGTGGTTTTATTCTACCTCTAAGTTCTCAAGGTAAAAAAAATAAGTTCATTTAAAATTTAACTTATATTTCAAAAATTTAAGAAAGATAGGTAAGGATAACAAGATCATAATTGCAGTGAGATTAACTCCATTAGAGATAGAAGCTTGATTATTATTGATATGTAAAAAATAATCTTGCTGGGCATGGTGGCACACGCCTTTAATGCCAGCACTTGGGAGGCAGAGGCAGGCAGGTCTCCGTGAGTTCAAGGCCAGCCTGGTCTACATAGCAAGTTCCAGGTCAGCTGTGGCTACAGGGAGACCCTGTCTCAAAAAGACCCCCCCCCTAAAAAAACAAACAAAAACCCAATAATCTTTACCTTTTGAGAATTATTATGTTGCCCCTTAAATATATGCTTTATTTAAATGACTGTAATCCTTTGGGGGAAATATTAAGAAAAAAATTCCATTAGCGAAAATCAAGCAACCATTTTAAGAAACTCATCTCGTAAGATATTGAGAAAAGAGACTACATGTCTTTTAAACACAGCTCTGTATTAAAACAGAAACAACACAGTCAGACTTCTAGAACAGGGTGATGGTAAAAAGGGAAGCAGGGAATTGGTTAATTCTTTATTTCCTTTAAAATCAATTTTTTCATCACAGTTTAAATGAATCTAAAAAGCATACTAAATTAAATAAAATTGCTTATTAATTTTTTATTTTTAAATTCTTTATTGAGCTTTTGTGCATTTCATACAATAGTTCTTAATCAAATTTAGACCCCTTCCATCAATACCCTCCCAACCCCGCACTGGACCTCATGTATTCTGTCATGCATGTTAAGTCAAGAAAAATAAGCACTAACTCACAGTACATAAAAGGACTGGGAAAAAATGAACCATATATCATTCTGAAGATTAATGACTTACTAATAGATGATGAATTCTGATAAATTTTAATGGGAACAAAATTTCTGAGATTAAATTACCATAAACTTTACTGTGTTTAGGAAAATCTTACCATCCCTCATGTTAAAAAGAGAAAATTTTCATTTTCTTATCCTTAAGGGATAATGTTAAAATATGGAACTTTAAAGGTAACTATTTTTCTTTTTAAAAAATTCCAAAATATTCTACTTACTGAAATTTCTAGAGAAAAAAATTGATACTCATCATAGGTAAATTACTCTTACCTTCAATTCTTGGATCTCTGATTATTTTCAAAGTTATGATGATTACATATATATCAGTTAAGTTTTTAGAAAACAAATATTGACTTTCAGAGGTTTAAATAGGCTGTTTTAATATGTCCATGGCATCTAAATTTTTCCATAAAGAAATGTCACAAAAAACCCTATAACTGTGCTTTTATACAATGTTGAAAAGCTACATTATAGCAAAAGTGATTTTTGACAATTTGAAAATCTTTTTTATTTTGTTTTATTTTTATTTTATGTGTATGAGTGTTTTGCCTGCGTGTATGTAAGTATGTTAATACATCTGTGGATGCAATGCCTACAGAGACCAGAGAAAGGTATTGGATTCCCTCAAACTTGAATTACAGATGATTATCTGCTGTGTGAGTGTTGGGAACTGAAACTGGGTCCTTTGAAAGAGGAGCTAGTACTCTTAACCACTGAACCATCTCACCAGTCCCAACTTTATTTGTTTGATTTTATTTTTAATTGAATTTTTGTGAGGTAATGTAATATAGTTTGATGGTATTTAGATCCTCTCCCACACATCCTTCTACTGCCCTCCACTCAATTTAATGTATTCATATATATGATCTATAGATTCTGATTTGTGTCCTTCAACTGGGTCCACCAAGAGACCCAGCCTTGTAAGACATTGTCTCTCCTCCTCCAAGAAGCCATCAGTTGCTGGTTCCTTAGGGTGGGTTGGGATTTCTTACTGACTTTCCCATGGCTACACCGGGATTTTTATCTGGTTTGCAAGCATTGGACTTCTGCATGGTGTCAAAATTGCTGTGAGTTCGTATGAGTAAAAGATCAGCTGTCTGGGAGATTCTGTTTCCTTGCGGTCATCTGCCCTCTTCTGGCAAACAAAAATGTGAAGTATCAAATATAGTAGTTACAAAACCATCTGTATCAATAACTATTTTATTATAAATATTGTATTGATTCTTTAAAGATTTTGTATAATGCATTTTGATCATATTCATACACTCCTAATTCATCTCCACCCCCACCATTTTATCCCTCTACAACATCATGTCCTCTGTTGTTGTTACTATTATTATTATTATTATCATTATTTTTGTTATTATTATTTATTGAGACAGGGTTTCCTTTTAGCCCCAGCTAGCCTTGAACTCACTATGTCGACCAGGCTGGCCTCAATTTCACAGACATCTGCCTGCCTGCACCTCCTGAGCACTGGGATTAAAGGCATGTGCCACCACACTTGGCCACCTCTATTATGTTTTAAAGTCCTATTGAGTCTAATTTGTGTTCCCCTAATGTTATTGGATGTTGGGTTCCATCCCCTGGAGCCTGGTCAGCTTACCTGGCATATACACTTAAAGAAACTTAACTGTCCCTCTCCCAGCAGCTATCAGTTGTCAATTCCTTCCTCAACTAGGGCTGGAGCTTCTGTGTCTCCCTCATTCATACTCAGTTTTTGTCTGGCTTTAGCTTGTTCAAGTCTTGTGCATACTTACACAACTGCTGTAAGTTTATATGTTCATCTGCCTTGCCTCCTGTGTTGAGAACACCTAGATTCCTTGTATTCATCCACACCCTGTGGCCCTTACAATCTTTCTGCCTCTTCTTCCACAATGAGCCCTGAAACTCGGGAGAAGAAGGTAGGGTATAGGTGTCCACTTAGAGCTAAGAACGCTACATTCTCTTGTTCTCTGCATATTGGCCAGTTGTGAATCTGTGTTAATTTCCATCTGATCCACAAAGAAGCTTCTCTGGTCAGAGTTGACAGATGCACTTATCTATGGATATAACAATTAGTCATTATGAATCAGTTCAAGACTTTGTCCATTTAGCAGAATACTAGTAATAAATTTTCCCTAAAGCCTGTGATCAAGCTAGTCATAGGTTCTTGGTCCTGATAACAGTGCCATATATGGACTCCATCTTGTGAAGCAGGCCTTCAGTCCAATCAGAAAGTCCCATAGCATTGGTACAGTATTGCACTAGTGGCCGTATCTTGCAGGCCAAACAGCTGGGTAAGGCTGATATTACTTTTCTCTTCTGGAAGAATGCAGAGTACCTTCTAGCACTATGAAAGCTAAAACCAGTAGAGATGAAGTGTCACAGTCAGTTCCAGCTTGATTCTCCATGTTTGCTCTAAGACACGTTCATGTATTAAGGTCTTACCATCAAGTTCTAGAGGGTAACCAAGGACAATGGCAATAACCAGTATCATTTGAGGATATATGGGGAGCCCCCACCCCCAGTCAGCAACTCCAAACTCCAATATGGGATTCCATTTTTGGCATTAGGCTTTTTATTTTCTAGCCTGTGGTGCCTGGTAGGGGCATTGCCAATGTTCCCATAATAAACTCTTTTGATAATA
>NW_008358101.1:8540765-8542643 GCF_000622305.1 Nannospalax galili
TGTGTAGCTTCTATAGTAATATGTTTCCATATGACTTTTTTTTCTAGTTTATTGAAGTTTTGTTCACTTCATACATCTTATTTACATTTAGACCCCCTCCTCTATCTGCACAACCCCTTGCTTTCAAATCAGATTTTATGCATTCAGTCACGTAAGTTAAGACCTGTGAAAACACTGCTAATGTCAGTTATCCCTCCCCATATGCCCTTCTCTATCTTGCTTTCCCATTATCCACCCATTTAACCCTTCTTACTCCATTACTCTCCCCCTCCCTTTTTTTTGGTCTTTTTAAGACGGGGTCTCCCTGTAGCTCCAGCTGTCCTGGAACTCACTATGTAGACCAGGCTGGCCTTGAACTCACAGAGATCTGCCTGCCTCTGCCTTCTGAGTGCTGGGATTAAAGACATGTGCCACCACACCCGGCCCCCTTTCCCCTTTTTATATCACTGAATTCTGCCTCCCAGCCTATGTAGTTCTCCAACCGATGGCTCCTTACTAGTTTCCTGACCTACCTGAATTTTCCAATTAAAAAACACACATCTAACATTTCAAACTTAGCAACCAATTATGAAGCAACATACTATATTTGTCTTTCTGGGTCTGGGCTAATTCACTCACTTTACATGTGAAATTCATAATGTCATTTTATTAATAGCTAAATAATATTCCATTGTGTAAATGTCCCATACTTTCATTATCCACTCCTCCATTGATGGATAGCTAGGTTGTTTCCATTTTCTGACTATTGTGAGTAGAGCAGCAATGAACATGGATGAACATGTATCTCTGTAGAAGGTTATAGAGTCTTTTGGAGACATACGCAAGACTGGTATAGCTAGATTGTCTGGTAGGTCTATTTCTAGCTTTTTGAGGAAACACCTTACTAATTTCCATACTGCTTGTAACAGTTCACATTGCCAACAGTGAGTGAAGAAGTGTTTCTCCTTCACCACATCCTTGCCAGCATTTGCCGTAGTTTGTTTTTTAGCTCTTAGCCATTCTGACAGGGGTAAGAAGAGCTCTCAGAATGGTTTAAATTTGCATTTCCTTGAACTTTTTAAAAAAACATTCCTCAACCATTTATGTTTTATATTTTGAGAACTCCCTATTTGCTCCTCAGCCCAATTTTTAATTGAATTGTTTAGTTTTTTGATGTTTACTTTTTTTAGTTATCCGTATGTACTAGATATTAATAATCTATTAGATGTGTAGCTGGTAAATATTGTTTCCCATTCTGTAGGCTGCCCTTCACTTGAATGATAGTACCCTTTCCTTTACTGAAACTTTTTAGTTTCTTGAAGTCTCATTCTATTTAGGCCCTGAGAAAGAAACCAGAGATATGATACTATTCAAAACAGTCTAAAAAAATATGTTGGCATGAATCTAGCCAAGGAAGTGAAAGACTCGTATAATAAAAATTTTAAGAAGTTGGAAAGAAATTTAAGAAGATACAAGAAGATGGAAAGACCTCCCAATATATAGATCAGTAAGATTAGTATTGTGAAAATGCCATATATATATATACACATATATGCATATATATTATAATTAAAGGATTATGTATGTGTGTACATTGTATGTATTATAACTAAGGTGATAAACATTGTTGAGAAATTGAAAGCTTTTTTCTAACATCAAGAATTCAGGAATATCTTTTTCCACAATTTTCAATATTGTAGTAGAAGTTCTAGCTAATACAGCAAGACTGTCTATTTGTGTTTTCAATTATTACAGGTATAAACTCAGCAAATTATGTATTCCTGTCCTGAGTGAAGTGATACCCTCAGTGTTTATTTTAATAAACTTGGAAAATGATAATAACTTGCTTAATTTCCTTTGGTCATTTAAAATAAGCTCATATACATGTTAATGTTTTTT
>NW_008358101.1:8542977-8545988 GCF_000622305.1 Nannospalax galili
GCAAAAATCGGCTGTAAATTTTTAGGTTTACAGTTGAATTGATACAGTTACACAATATTGTACTCTATATAACCCCTATAAGACATAAAATTAAATGAGGTTTTAACCTTTAAAAAAGATCTCCATTTCATTATTAATGCTTTTTAAGCATTATTTTCACCTCTACTTAAACACAGAAATCTGCTCTAGCTATTCAAAGAACTTAATTCAAGTCAAAACAGTTGTCCTGCTTATGTACCTAAAACTTTTATCTCTTTTTGCCAATCTTTGGAAGTTCATGTTTCTCATGACATTCCATATATTACCCCAAGAACAATGACTACGTCATTGCAAGACATTCTATAAATCTATAGTTATCAATACTATATGACAATGGTTTAAAGAAAGGTAGATAATGGAACAAAATATGCTCACAAACAGACTTACGCTGTTGACTGATTCTTGACAAAGGAACAAAGTTGATAAAATGAAGAAAAAAAGCAGTATTTTCCACAACTGACACTACAATTAGCAAAAATTTACAACAAATGAGCCTAGATACATACCATATACTCTTTATATGGTAACGCAAATGGATCACAGGCCTAAATGTAAATAAAACTATAAAGCTACAAGAAAATAATACAAAAGAAAATCTAAAGAACCTTGGGAATGCTGATGTTTTGAAATAAAGGCATGATCCATTGTAAAACAAAATGGATAACTTGAACTATGAAAACCTTAAAAACACGTTACTCTGTAAAACAATGTCAAGACATTTAGAAGGCAAACCACAGACTGGGAAAGAAAATGCATGTTACAGCATCTGATAAAGAACTATTGTCCAAAATATATAAAGAACTTTTAAAATTCAACAGCAAAAAATGAACTCTTAATTTTAAAATATGCAAAATACATGAACAGATACCTTGTCAAATAAGATATATAGGCAGCAAATAAGCATATGAAAAGATGTTGACCATAATATGGCTTATCAGGGGAATTGTAAATTTAAACAACAGTGAGACACCACTACATACCTAATAGAATGGACAAAGTCAAGACGCTAACACCACCAAATGCTCGGAAGGATTTAGAAAAATAAAAGTACCTATTCACTGCTGAGAGGAACACAGAATGTTACCGTCACTGTGTCTGATGATTTGGCAGCTTGCTACAAAACTACACATACGCTTATTATGAGATCTAGCAGGTAGTTACAGTATTTAATTCCTATCCAATGAACCGAAAACATTTCCATACCACCTATACATGATGTTTATAGTTATTTGTATATTCATATAGTTGTATTTTCTGTGTGAAAGTGGTTAATATGTCCAGCAGTAGGTGAGTGATAAATCAACTGTGCTACATTTGGACAAAGAAATCACACAGAAATAATAAAAAGAGATGAGTTATCAAGTCAAGAAAAATTGTGCATGAAAGTTAAATGTATATTAAGTGGAAAGGGGGCTACATACTGCATGATTCCAATTCCATAACATTCTGGGAAAGACAAACAAGGTGAAAAAAATTAGTAATTGCCAGGGGCTAGGTTTGAGAGAGGCATGAACAAAAGCCCCAGATTTTTAGGACAGTAAAACTATTCTGCATTGACATTAGAGTGATGGATATATCATATACATTTTTCCAAACTCACAGAATGTAGAATACCAAAGTGAGTTCTAGAATCTGCTATGGACTTTGGGTCAGTGCAGGTTCATTGACTGGTGAAGATTTCCACAAAAGAAGAGGCCATGCATGGATGGAGATGTTGATTACACAAAAAGTTCCTGTACTTTTGTTTTTTTGTGACACTAAAATTGCTCTAAGCAATAAGAAATGAAGTTCATTAATGAATAATGTTTTATGTTCTGTAGACTTGTACCTAATAACCAGAAATGTTATTAAACTAATTGTAACAAAATTGAAAATAAGTTTTAATTTGTCTATGCAAATGCTCTGCTTATAAGACATAAAAGTTTGTATCCATAGTTTCTTTCTCTAAATAGTTTGTGGTCTTTATTCATGGACCACTGACAGCTGTGAAATTTGCTGATATTTTAGATATACAACTCCAACTTTTACATCTCAAATATATTTGATACTAAAGCAATTTAAAAATTATTGTGCATTGGCAGAGCCCCAACAGAAACGAATTTATTAATGTTTAATATATTTGAAATGTTGAATTGTGTTGTCTGCTGAATGAAGGTATAAAACCAGAGGGTGCAACATGAGAAGATGGCTAGTGTCACTCTCCTAACATCTGAGGGTTAGAAGACTCCTGATTTGCTGATGCACTGATTAAATGCATTAGGTACTTGCGCTTTTTATGTTCTTAGGACCTTTCCTTCCAAAGAAACTTCTGGAGAATTTCCCTTAAAGTTACATTGTGATAAACTTAGATACTAGTATAATAAATACACATTATATATATATGTATGTATTCATATATCCTATAAAGAAAGTTTTTCATGGACACATATCAACATACTAATGAAAACCAGTATTCTATATAACAGGACTTAGAAGACCATATATTTGAATAAAAATCCTTCAGGAAGAAAAGAGAATGTTCTATTAACAGATCCTAAATGAAACAACTGGTTTCATATGACAAACATTGAAAAAATAATATCAACAGCAACATTTTCTAATCCATATTATAATTTTCTTTTCTTCTAAAATTTGCTTGAAACAATACACGGTATAGAGGCTAGAAAGATGGTTCAGAGTGCACACTGCTCTTCCAAAGGACCCAAGGTCAGTTCCCAGCATCCATGTTAAGCAGCTGACAACTACTTGTAACTCCAGCTACAGTGGCTCTGATGTCCTTTTCTGGCCTCTGTGTGAATGTGTGTGTGTGTGTGTGTGTGTGTGTGTGTGTGTGTGTGTGTACTCACGCACACACTATAATACATGTTTGGAGGAGTCAGTATGCAAGAATGAGGTCCTCCCTTCCACGAGTGTCCTGGAAATTGAACTCATGTAATGCTTTGGGAAAGTTTCTCAACCTGCTGAGCCACCTC
>NW_008358101.1:8546013-8569649 GCF_000622305.1 Nannospalax galili
CTTGTGTCCCTTTTTGTCCGCTCTGTGAATGTGTGTGTGTGTGTGTGTGTGTGTGTGTGTGTGTGTGTGTGTACTGACATGTTAAGATCAACATAAATTATTTTATCCTTTTTCAAAGTTGTAGAACCTTCAAGAATGACAAATATTAAATTTCTAATTCTCTATTCCATTTGATGTTTAGGCTCTCAGAATCTCTTCACCAACATGATAGATCAGTGGTTTCCTTCTTCACTCTATCATCCTTGGGAGAATATTTTCTACATAAAGAGAAAGAGCAAGAATCATGCATATCTTTGCTTTATGGCAGAAGCCTTATTTATGTTCATCTGTGTTGTATATAAAATTAATTTGATTAAAGTGTTCAAATCATGACAGCTAAAAATGATTCTATAGCCATTAGTTTTAGAATGTATGAATGCTAACCTGAGGAGAGTGAGTAGACCAGGATGTTTGATCAACCACACATCCTCCATCGAGAATGAAGATCTTGTGTGATGTAATCATCAAAACATCCCATGTTCTGTACATCCTAATTCTTCAATGATTAGATTTCTTCAATCAGTTTCAGTTACCAAAAGAAAAGGGACATAAAAGCTATTTTCTCATTTTATAAAAAATATATTTCAGCACTTAATAGATTGGATGATTTTCATATAAATGTGTGTTTTATATAAACTTCCATAAAGGATAGCAGTGGCCAAAAATCAGTGCAAGATTACATTGTTGATATAAAGAGAAACACTGAGCGAAGTACTTGCTTTTAACTTTCTACCACAGACCTTAGACTTGTTTTGTCTTTTTCTGTGGTTTAATTATATATTAGTGGTTACTTAAAGATACCATAATTTAAATAAACCAATCCTGCGGCAAATATCAACTTGCTAACGGAAATCAAAAAGGTAGACACTAACTACATGCCTGATTCTGGAAATTCTCTAGAACCACTTCAGAGAATTAGAAGAAAGCTCCAACATGCAAGCCAGGCCAGGCATTTACTTTGCTATTTGTTGTATGATTCATTGCTCTTCTTAGGATAAATGACACACATTGTGTTTTATGCTCCAAATTTAACTTGAATGACTTCACTCCAAGAATAACAAAAACAATAGTTATAATAGCTCACATTTCAGGATATTTCACAGTATCCTTGATTCCTGAAAAAAAAAAAAAAAACTAAACATGGTGTTTGCTATAGGTTTATTCAATGCAGGATAATCTGCATGTTTCTTTTGAAACTTAAAAATTCTTGTGATTGGAAAGTATACAGCATGGAACTTGCAGTTTGAACTGTGTGGCCTATGTTGGGAAGGCTGTGTTCAGTTAGTGTATCTCCTTTTTCAGGTGCTTTTCTGACCCCTGGAAGAATTAAAGGAAGACCTCACCTTGTCTGTTTTGCAAAATGTTCTTAGTGCCATCTGCTGCACACTTCTGGCTACTGTACAGAAAACAACTCTAGTTAATAGGAGTTTCTGACACTTAGAGATGACCACATTGTTATTAATTTATAATCTACATGTGGAAAAAATCCTGCTACAATAGATTCTGACAAGGAAAATTCTTTGACACCATTTTGCAAATAGTTAACAATCATGATTAACTCAGTGGTTTTTTACATTAAAATATTTGTTTAATGAACTCCATTTTCTCTACATTTAAAATGTGTGTGTAACTTTTAAATCAAATAAGTGATATAGCATTAAACTTTACCTCTTCTAAAGTGAAAGTGTTATCTTTCAACTGACTGCTTTTGCATAGGACCTGGGATCAGATCCAAGCACCCATATGGTGACTAAAAACCATCCATAACTCTAGTTACAGAGGAGCCAACGCCCTCTTGATCCCACTGACATTGCACAACATGGGTGCACATATTTGCAGGCAAAACACTCATACACATAAAATGAAAAATACATAAAATATTAAAGAATAATAAATCTATTGTATTTGGCAGCAGTAAAAATAATTTAGTAGACCCAGCAATGAAGTTTATTGAGGGGTAGTCTTATGGTTTAAAGAGGTTCTTTGTATTTTTCAAAAGAAATGGAAAAGATAAACAAAGATGTTAAAGACAAGATGAACCCATTACTCTGAAGAACAATTCCCAAGATACACACTGATAGGTGACTGCTATCAGTGGCGAGAAAAGACTACTTGGGCTTAGGTTATTCTGAGCAACAGTGAAGCTTATGTCCAAGTATATTTCCTCGACTCCTCAGTCAACCATACCATTTGCAGACACGGTCTTTAACCTTTATGAACACTAGTGCTGCTCAGGTATATCCCCTAGATTATTTCCTTACCTAGATCATTATATAACATCCATTGCTGAAAGATCTACTACATACTAGATTGGTTTCCAGTTACTACTAAGCTTTGTGTCTATTTTGGTTCTAATCTGTCCCCTTGTTCTCATTCTGATGGTCTTTAATTTCCTTATGCTTCAAGAACCTATGCCTTGAGCAACTCCATTTGCTCTGGGAATGCTGTGCTACTGGGTTTTCACCTTCTCTGTTCTTCACTTTGCATGCATAAGGTTTGGCAATCTCAATTAGATTTTCTCCATGTGGAGCAGGCATGGTGAAATAAGTTCTACTGAGAACATCTCAAAATTCAGTCTTCAATAGTCTGATTTATTATCTAAAATATTTCAGTGTCAGGCACTTGCAGTATGACTCAGTAGGTAAAGTCTCCTGCTGCCAAGCCTGAAGACCTGAGTTCAATCCCCAGGACACATAATGGTGGGAGGTGAAACTAACTCTCCAAAGTTGTCCTCCGACCACCACATGTTTGCTTTGGTAACATTACACTACACTACACACACACACACACACACACACACACACACACACTAACTAAATAACTAAATAACTAAAATATGATTAAATAATAAAATACCTGAGTATCAGGTAACCCAGGAGGAATGCCCTCTTTTCTCTTATCTCTTCTAAGTTTTTAGATAGCAACCAGCATCACTACAGCAATCACGTGAGCTAGTCTTTTTTTTTTTTGTAGAGTATTAGCTTTCTTTTACTCTGACTATAGACCATTCTTATTTGCAAGCTAATTGAAATATTCAAGAATTCCATTCCCTGTAGTGTTTTAAAATCTTTGCTTTCCCAACAGTGCATAAGCCATTTGCTGAATATTGAGAAAGAAACAGGCTGTGTAAGAATACAAAAGGTGTTTAATTATGTATAAAACAAATCATAATTGCAAAATCTAAAGAAATTATAAGCATTCAAGCAAGAGACAAGGGAAAACACAATAAAAAACCAACAAAGCTGAATAGCAAACACAATACAAAAATACTTAGATTGTCAGGTCTCTTAAAAATGTGTCATTTCTAAAATAATCACTATGAAAAGAAATAATATTTAGATTTTTCTTTTTAAATTACATTTTTAAACTGAGTGTGTGTGTATGTGTGTGTGTGTGTGTGTGTGTGTGTGTGTGTGTGTGTGCATGCCACAGTGCACATATGGAGGTCAGATGACAACTTGCAGAAGTCATTTCTCTCCTATCATGTAGGTCCCAGGGACTGAGTAGGTCTTCAGGCTTAGCAATAAGTACCTTCACTAAGAATAAATGTAATTGTCTGTACAACACAGATTTTCAAAATATGCAATGCAAGTGTTAAGTATATTCCTTCCTAGGAATTCTTGTCACCTACACTAAAGTGATAGTGAAAAGAACACGTCTCTTCTTAGAATGCTGAGAATACCTTCTTTGTTTCCTTCCAAGGCCCCCATATTTAGAATTACTAAGTAAAATTATTAAGAGTGGAACTGAAGAGGTGGCTTAGCGGTTAAGAGCACTTGTTGCTCTTGCAAAGGACCTACGTTCAGTTTCTAGCACCCACATCAGGCAGCTTATAACCTCCTGTAACTCCAGCTTCAACGGTCTGAGGCCATCTTCACCCTCCACCCACATGCAGACAAATAAAAATAAAATTATCTCTTAAAAAACTGTTAGGAACCTACCATATTCGCTCCTAAATCTCTTTTTTCTCCATGCCCCTTACAGGGCCCCAAGGATTTTGCTCTCCTTGGTGCCTCATCTAGAGCCAAGCAATATGATAAACTTGCATTTTGCCTAGTGTAAAACTGCATATAAGATTTAGCCCTCTGGATGGAATAATGCCTTGAACCCCATACACACGTACACTGGACAAACATGACACTGGGCAAACATGACCACAGCTGAGCTGTTCATTCTCACCTATGTATATTGTAGGTACTATTTTTTGAGGTCTGTTCGCTATACATCATTGAACCAAACATTGTTCATGAGAAAATGATAGTGAAACTGACAATGGAACCCAAGTCCATCTGGTTCCAAAACATGCATTTCTAAGAACTACCTACAAATAAATATTAGTAGAGTAATTTTAAAAATCATCCTCAGGTCCAGGGCATCCAATGGGTGTCTGACAGTGTCCTAGCCTGTTCTGCTCTGAGTCGTCGTCAAGCAGCTTTACATCTGCAACTTCACCATATTCTTTAAAGCCATACCTCATCCACCTCTGTCATGACCTACTTAGCTTATAGTTTAAATCATTGTTATGTTACCTCCAAATATTTTTTGTTATTTCTTTCTAGATGGCAGCTTAACTTTTAATTCTGTCTTTCCTTCCTGCCCTGGCCTCCTCCATGTTTTTTCTCTTTCAGACATCCTCTGCCTCCCCAGTCTCCATCATTGCCTCTCTCTGTAGGGGGAGGTCTTAAAACCTTCCAAACAGAAAAGAAAGAAAAATGTAGAAAGGAATTCATTCAAGTGTGCTGAATACAGATAAAATATGCAGAATTAAATAAGGATAAAGTAGAATTAAGCCTGGCCTTTGCTATGACTGAAGAATGGACTGGATATTTCTAGACAATAGTGGCCCAACAAGACTGAAGGACCTTGGAAAACCACTGGCTATCATGGGAACAAATTGCTTCCTAGAGTTTTTTTTTAGTGTTTTATCAAACATAACACATCTAGAATCTGTCATCAGAAAAGTGGAAAGACACTCTTAAGGCCCTGTTAGATTCAGACTTTGTTCAACCCTTAAAATTTAAACTGGGGTTCTGTCTCACAAAAGCACACGCTCATCTCTATACCCCAAGGATTTGCAGGAATGAATCTCCAGCTCTCAGGTGGCAGGTAGGTAATCACAAAAGCGTCTGTGAGTCTATAGCTGGGCAAACATTCTCTGTGTAGTTAAAAAAGAATGTTCAACACTCATTATGCCAAAAGTGAGACCACTGTCATATCTCCTGATAGACAATATCATTTGAGAATGGCATATTTTGATTTACTTTATGATTCATTTTCCTGATTGTAATGTTTATTATGTTTTATCTGAGTAATTCTAATTAATATGAAATTAGTGCATTAAAGGAAAATATGCTTTCTGTTTTGCTGCATTATAGCACTATGTAATAGAATATAATCACTGCAAGTTTAATATTAAAAAGGCACCTACAATCAATCTTTTGGTATTGCTCTCACTTGTGCTAAAAATATAAGAAAGGCACTGGAGAGACAGCTCATCAGTTATAATCATGTACTTCTCATACAGAAGACCTGAGTTAGGTTTCCAGAACCCACATATGGCATCTGATAATTACCTGTCACTCTACCTCAGGGGATCCAACACCTCTGGCCTCTACAGGTACTTGTCCTCAAGAGTACATACCCCCTACATATACATACACACACATACATAATTAAAAATAAAAATAAACCTTTTAAAATATATAAGGAAGTATAGGAAGTATGATGCCAGTCACCACTCATCAAAGGAGCTTCTTTTTCAACAGATAGAGACTATTACGGAATTTCACAACTGGTCACACACAAAACATTGTCTGTGAAGTGCCAAACCCTAACTGATACATTTACAATGGAACCTCTACATCTAAGATTCATGGAACATACTGGATCAAGGGGTAAAAATACTAACGCATCTCTCAACTTTCATCAATGAAGCTCCCTCATGCAACAGAGAGCAATTAATCCAGGAATCAGAGACCATTGTGGAAGAGTGGGAAGAAAGATTTAAGAGCCAGGGGAGGAGATGCATGACCATATGGAAGGAGAGTCTTATAGGCTCCTGGGATGTTGTTCAAATGAACTTACAACAATGGTGACAGCATGCACAAGACCCATGCAAATTCAAGGAGACAAAAACCCAACATAGAACTGTGGAAATGGGCAGCAGGCTCCGATCTTAACCAAAGAACTATTGGGTAGCTGATTCTTACTAGGTGGGGAAGAGCTAATCATCTTTAAGGGGGGGACTCTAGATAGGCTGACTAGACCTCAGTGGAGAAAATTTCACTGAGGGACATCAGGGGACACTAACTTGACTTGATAGGCCTTAACATAAATATTTGACAAAGTGCATGAAATCCAGTGGGGGGGGACACTATGGGAGAAGGCCAATAGGGAAGGGGTATAAAGATGACTAAGATGTTGTGTATGAAATATACAAAATTCAACAAAAATATATAGCACTTGGGGCTGGAGAGATGGCTCAGTGTTTAAGAACACTGTTCTTGCAGAAGACCCAGGTTTGAATACCAGCACCCACATGGCAGCTTGCACCTGTCCGTAACTCCAGTTCCAGGGGATATGACAGACTCTTCTGTCCTCCATGGGCATTGCATGACAAGGGTGCACTCACATGCAGGCATAACACTCATACAATGAAAATAAGTAAATAAATAAATGCAAAAATCACAACTGTGGTATGTGTTAAATGCACATGTAAAAATAGGAGACAGATGATTTTTAGATTTAAAACAGTTGTAATAGTGCCTAAAGTATAGAAAATAAATGTAAGCATTTCAGAATACTACCAGTAGCACATAAGAATTCTACTGCCTCATTAACTTGACCAGTACTTGGTATAGTGGATCTTTTTTATTTAAACAATTACAATACATGCATGGCTGTAATTTGTTATGGTCATAGCTTATAATGCCCTAATGACTAGTGATGTTTTGTACCTCTCCCTTTTTAAATTTGCATCTGAACATATTTTGTGATATATCTATTAAAATAGTCTGATCATTTAAAAATTAAGATATTTTTCTTGCTATTTGTGCTTTATGAATTCAAATTTTACCCAACTGGTGGTGGGCATTAATTGAATAAATTCTATCACTAAATCTTTAATTAGTATTACTCCAATTATAAGTGAGATCAAACACTTTTTGAATGGTGCATCTAAATTTTTATAGCAATGCTTACTCATACTTTGCACATTTTTCTCTTGGGTTTTCTTTTGTATTGATTTGTATGTTAATTGTATATCATGGACATGAGTTCTTCCTCGTTATGCTTTTAGTACCAGCACTGAGGAGGTGGAGGCAGGAAGATCTCTGTTAGTACCAGGTCACCCTGATCTGTATTAGCAAGTTCCACAACAATCAGGGATACACAGTGAGATCCTGTCTCAAAACAGAAAGAAAAACTCCTCCCACTTCTTGGCTGGATTTTATATAATTTTTTAAATATATCATTTATTATTTTTATTTTATGTGTATGTGTATTGCCTGCATTGTAGGTAAGTGTACCTGTGTTGTGCAATGCCCATGGAGGACAGAAGAGGCTGTCAGATGCCCTGGAATTGGAGTTACAGACAGTTGTTAGCTGCCTTGTGGGTGCTGGGATTTGAACCCGGGTCTTCTGCAAGAACAGCCAGTGTTCTTAACTGCTGAGCCATCTCTCCAGCCCCTAAATTTTAAAGTACGTTTTGTTAGGCAAGGCTCTTATACCATAGTCAAATGTACTGATTTTGTTTCCTTCATGATTGTTACTTTG
The DNA here is from genome assembly GCF_000622305.1 of Nannospalax galili. Classification (NCBI taxonomy): domain Eukaryota; kingdom Metazoa; phylum Chordata; class Mammalia; order Rodentia; family Spalacidae; genus Nannospalax; species Nannospalax galili. The sequence goes on from NW_008358101.1 coordinate 8,553,826, forward strand.
GTGCCTTATTTGATAATGTTTGTAGAAATTATGGAAATTTAATCCTTGAATCTTTGCTGTGTCATTTTTATGCTTCATATTAAGTAGGTTTAATAGTCATGATGTTAAGTAGGGGGTCTACCTTTATTTCTTCCCAGTAATGATCACTGTATCATTTCTTGACATTTATTCGTGTGTGTGTGTGTGTGTGTCTGTCTGTCTCTCTGTCTGTCTGTCCATGCACATGCCATGGCGTTCATGTGAAGACCAGAAGACAACTTGCATGAGTCTGTACTCCCCATCCACAATGTGGGTTCCAGGTATTTGAACAGGTTGGTAGACTTGGTGTCAAACTCCTTTACCTGCTGAGTCATCTCACTGGCCTTGTATCAATTCTTTGGTGTGTCCTTTTCCATTTCTGATTTCTGTTGACTTCTTTATTCAATGTCCTTGCATGCCTGCCTCTTTCCAAGCTCCTTAACTTTTCCTATGTGTAGTCTTAATTATTCCACAGTATTAACAATTGTTAGTAACCAGTAGGGATATATATGTTAACTTACCATATTTTACAAACTAACATATATAAAACTTTATTTGGCTTTTATTCCCTTACTCATTTTCAACTATCTGGGGGGGGGGTAGTCCTTTGTCATCTTAAGTAAATGCTTAGAATTTGTTTCTGTGCAGTTTTGATGGGGGTAAATAATCTCAGCTTTTGGGTTACTTGAGGCCTTTCCCAACATTCTGGAAGATACCATTACTGACTTTCTAATTGAAACAGAAAATAGCACATTCTACTAACTTCTAGAATTCTTGGTTTCTATTACAGAGTTGACTGTCAATCATGCTGCTGTTTGTTTGCAGGCAATCCACATTTATCATCTTCATATCTGCCTAAAGATTTTCTCTTGCTGGACATGGTGATGCATGCCACTAATCCCAGCACTTGAGAGGCAGAGGCAGACAGAGCTCTACTAGAGTTCATGGCCATCCTTGTCTGCATAGTGAGCTCCAGGCCAAGGCAGGGCTACATACTAAACCCTGTCTCAATTTCTTCTTTCTTTTTGCCTTAGGCATTAAGCATGTTAACTATTGTGTGTCTGTATGGGTTTGTAGGTCAAATTTTATTATGTTAATTGTAGATCGATACGTAATTGTAAGAAAGAATACAAAGCATGTAACCGTCCCTAGTTTACCTCAACATTAACATTTTATGAAACTATAGGATAATGTCACAACCAGGAAATTGACGTTTATATCATCTACCCATCTCATTCAGATTTCTCTGTTTTACTGTTACTCATTTGTATGGTTCATTTTATTAATTGTACTAGATACATAAGTTTGTGTGACCAATTCTCCCAAAAAGATAAAGAGCAGTGTCAGTGCTGTAAGGATGCTTCTGATTTATAACCATCCTCCTCACTCTTCCACAGCTTCCTTGGTTTGTGGGGACAGATAGCAAAAATCAATTCCTTCCCATATTATTTTAAGTTATACCCAGCGTTCTACATCCCTTAGCATGATTTTACATCCTCTATCTTTTTGTTACTTTATGCTATTCTGAGATTTTTATTCTAAGCTATCACCTTACAGTTCACTAATTTTCTTTCTTTCGTTTTTTTCTTATTTTTTCTTTTGCTCTTTTTGAGACAGGGTCTCCCTGTAGCCCTGTAGCCCCACCTGGCCTGGAACTCACTATGTAGACCAGGCTGGCCTTGAACTCCAAGAGATCCGCCTGCTCTGCCTCCCGAGTGCTGGGATTAAAGAAGTGTGCCACCCTGCCTGAATTTACTAATTTTTTGTTTTTTAGCTGTTTCCATTCTGCTGTTGAATCATTTCGGGGAGTTCTTAATATTAGTTACAGTATTAGAATGGAAAAATACTTTCTACTTTTCAAAGAAGTATATTTTATGTTTCTAATTTTCAAGCTTTCTTTTTAAATGCACTTAGCTTATAAGTATACATTGTAACATTCTATTAATTTAATTCTTTGAAATATTTATGGGTCTCATTCTATTAATTATTTCTGAGCACTGAATTCTTTCCTTCTGGTTCATCTTTACTCTGAAATTCTAGCTTTCGTCAAACTTTAGTTGGGTAGAAATGATTGGTTTAACTATTTTGCAGTGCAGGGGATCCAACCCAGCTGAGCACTAACTTTTTCACCAATCTACATCCTTAGCCTCAGAAGAGATTTTCAAAATCTCCTTTTGGCACAGGAGGCTGCCACAAGTACAATTTAGCTCTGTAGATATTTCTCTGGGAGACAAATGTTCTCTAGGTAAAAGCACTTTTAGTTTTGGTTTTAACCATCTGAAGCTGCAGTTTATCTTGTGTTTTGACTAGCTAGTAACTCAAATCTGGTTAGCTCAATTGTGCTTTTAAGAAATATTAAAAGATTTTACCCAGACCTTTTCACTACCATTTCAAGATGTTGAAGGCCCACTGAAGAACATTTGCATAATTTGAGAGTATGAGGCATGCAAAATAGTACTACACACACACACACACACACACACACACACACACATACACACACACACACATACACAGTTACCTACCTTGTAGAAGGCTTCCAAAGATTCACTTGTATGAATAGGAAAATTTAAGAGAACATTAACATATCAAATCAGGCCATAAGCATCTGTAAAATCAACCACATGACCATACAGTCTCTGTTTTGTTATTTACCCCTGAGGTTTTAAAAGAAGATGATTGATTATCAAAACTTCTTGGCATAAATACAACTAAAACACAAAATGGAACATGGGGGTAAAGGATAACAGATTTATTTTCCATATTAATCCCATAGGTTCCTTTACTGCTGAAGGCGTGTAAGGTAATTGAATTTAAAATAATTCAACTGCTGATTTATTTTGTCTAGTTTTAATTTTTTTGCCTTCAAAGTAAAGACAAGGGAGGGCAATAACTGGTATTGTTCTATTAATGCATCTTCAGTAGCCTGCAGTGCCCTGGAAAAGTTAAGAAATGGAGTCTGTTGGAGCTGGAGAGATGGCTCAGGCATTAAGAGCACTAGTTTCAGTAGAAGATCTGGGTTCAATTCCCAGCACCCACACGGCAGCTAACAACAGTCCATAACTCCAATTTCAGGGAACCTGAAACACTCTTCTGAGCTCTGTGAATATTGCATGACACAGGTGCACTTAAATGCATGCAGGCAATACACTCATACACATAAAATCTAAATAATAATAATAATAATATAATAATAATGATGATAAATAAATGGAGTTTCTGCAGACAAATAAACAAGAAGGCAGTTCTGCCCAGGGAAACTCATGCCTTAGACGAAAGTTACTTTAAAATGAACATCTACAAGGCAGAAAAAACTTCCAAATGCAACAGATAAGTAGTCCTTAACTATGGCTCCTTGTTCAGTAATAATATCTTAAGGAAGTTATACACTCTAAGCTCCTTGAAGAGATGAACAATTAAGATTTCATTATTAAGGAAAGATAGTAGAGCCCATATAATATACAGGAGGGGAAACTTAAGGGTTTACATTTGACAATAATTGTCCAATTTAATAGTAATGTTAGGAGGTTTATAATGCTGGCTGAAAAACATTAAGGTATTTTGCACAGAAAGAACAGTTATATAAATTAAGACAAAGGGTATATGAAATGTTTCTAATAAATCCTATTTACTATATCCCTAGGCAATGAATTCACTCACATTAAACTGTATCTTATCTTCAAGATGTTTTGACTCTGTACTTGCAGTGATTTTAAGATTAAGGTTAAGTATGGCTGGGGCTGGAGAGATGGCTCAGCTCAGCGATTAAGAGCACTGACTGCTCTTGCAGAGGACCCGGTTCGGTTCCCAGCACCCACATGGTGGCTAACAACCATCTGTAACTCCAGTTCCAGGGGAATCCAACACTCTGTTCTGATCTCCACAGGCAATGCATGACATGGGAGCATTTACATACATGCAGACAATACACTCATACACATAATTTAAAAAAATAATGGGCCTGGAGAGATGGCTGCTCAGCCATATAGATTACTAATTGAATTTGCAGAAGATCTGGGTTTGGTTCCCAGCATCCATATGGCAGCTAACAACTGTCTGTAACTCTGATTCCAGGGGGATCCAACACCCTCTTCTGGCCTCCTTTGGTATTGCACAACATGGGTGTACTTACTACATGCAGGTAAAATGCTCATACACATAAAATAAAAATAAATAGGAAAATAGTTTTTGAAAGATCAAGAATAGTAAGGGTTTGTGAGCTTCATTGTTTTATTGTTTATCCCTTCTACATGACTAATGAAAAGTATAGTAATGACAGACATTCTCTACATTGAAAAAAAATGTAAGAAATTTCATTAGGATTTATTTACTCAAAATTGGGTCTCCTCTGATTGTCCACAAGATACTGCATAGCATAGAAATTATTTAATCTCTCAGGTGACCATTTATGAAATTGAGTTTTCCTTGTCACAGTCATTGAAGATAGCTTCTTAATTATTTTCATTAAGTACAGAATGGAATTTTAAAAAATCATGGGTAAGTATAAAATAGAGAAATACCAAAGCAACACTTCAACAAAATCATTTACCTGCAACCCAGCTTAAGAAGCACTGTATTACTTTCATTCTATAGTCTTATAACACCATTTTCTTACCCCATCCTGTTTCCTGCCCATTCCCACAATCCCAGATAAACATAATCATGTTTTCTGTGTCATACTTTTGTTACTGAATGTTTTCATATTTAGTTACTAAAGCTGTTTATTTATACAAGCTGTATCATTTACTTTTGCATGGTCTAGTTCTAGTACTGTATATAAGTGAAATTCTCAAACATACTAAAATTTTGAAATTAGGAGGCATTTGCTCCTGAGTTTCATCAATTTTGTATGTGGTTGTAATTTATTTTACTGCCACTTACTATTCTGTACGAATATTCCACAGTGTGTTCACTTAGTCAGTTATTGGGTTGTTTCCAGGTTGGTTTTTTTTTTTTTTAACCCCCGTTAGCAAACAGAGCTTTAAAAACATTTTGCACATATTTCTAGGTATCCATGTGCATGTAAACTTGAGGAAAACAGGCAAGAATGAAATTGCTAAGTCACAGGGGATTTGTAAATCTTCAACTCAAGTGGAAAACACCAAACATTTTAAAGTGAGGGTTCCAGTTTATATTCACATCAAAAGCACCAAGTGATCTGGTGGCTTTGTATAGTAAGCAGAATGTGCTGTTTACAGACTTTAAAACAGTGGATATTTTAGTGGTATAGACTGGCATCTCATCGTGCTGTTAGTTTCATTGTTCCCCATTCTTAGAGAAATTCAACATGTATATTTACTGGCTTTCATTTTCTCTCAAGTGAAATGACTCTAGGTGAGTTCCCCCCGGCCCCTTTTTGTTCTTTTAGGCTCATTTTATTGGGTTGTTTGTCTTTTTCTTGTAATGTTTTGAAATATTTTATGTATTCTGTATTCCAATTCTACAACAGTTATATAACATAAATATATACCATACAAATGTCTAAAATGATATGATACACACCTTCATCCAAAATTTGTCCTTTTATTTACTTTCTCAATATATCTAGCAGAACTTCTTCCATTGAATGTATCAAGGAAAGGGGTGTCTTGGTTTAGAAAGTTTTGTTTATGCTACGGGTGCAAAGATACTCTCCATCATTACATTAACAAGAAACTACTTTGTGTTTGCATTTCATCCCAATCTCACTTTGCCCTGCAGTTGTTTCAATGTCTCTTCAAACATCTTTTTAGCAGCTCTAACAGGAAATACCAACTCATCATCGATCAACTCTGTATATTTCTTTCTATTTCACAGGATGCTTCTGATTTGTTGCCTGACCATATGACTACAGATTTACAGTTACTCCTTATGATTAATAAGGGAAATGTATTTTTCAGCAATGTCTTGGCTATTTGGGGCTTTTTGTTCTTCGGTTTATTAATGTTTTGTTTTGCAGTTTACCAAGTCTTATAACTGAATAAAAATAAGCAAACAAGAAAATTTGTCAGAATTTCTTTTTACTAGAAAGCATAGATTAATTAAAAAGAAGGCTGAAATCTTGATGACACTGTATCATCTAATACATAAATATTAGATGTCACCTCATCTGGGTAGTTCTCACTAAGTATGCTGTTTTACTTTGTCCTATCTCTGTCTTCAATATTTTATGCAATTTATTCTCGGTGAGCTTTTAATGTCATGCTGAAGTTTCTATTTGTTTGACTCCTTTTGAGAACTCTCTGAAGCTAATTCAAAAACACAGTTGAAGTTTTTAGTTTATTCATATGTTCAGCAGTTTTCATAAATCATTCGTTTGTTCTTTAGTAATTTCTTCATTTAAATAAATCATACTATCTCTGAAAAGTATTAGTTTCATTTTGTTTTCGAGGCTTGTTTCTTTTTTTCTCCTGAAGTTGCTTTCACAAATGCCTGATAGAAGCAGTGACAGCAGAGACCTTTGTCTTTGTCTTGCCTTAAGAAGAAAGATTTCAAAGTTTTGTTGTTGGATAAGCTCTTGAGCACTAAGTAGTATATTTAGCATTTTTAAATTTTATTTTTATTTTAGTGTTTTAGTATTTTTAGTACATTTTAGTGTTTTTTATTTTATTTTATTTTATTTTAGTATTTTTACCTTCAATTTTTAGTTTGATGAAAATTTTAAGGCAAATTCAAGTTAAGTTTTTATCAATCCTTTATGGGTAACAACTTAGTTTTTGCATGTCTCCTTAGAGTGTTAATGTACTATATTACGGAAATTTGCTGTCTTCTATTAAATCACCTCATATGCCCAAATGATCACACAACTGTCAGAATAGTCACTTTCAAACAATATTTTTTTATTTAATTTTTTAAAAGTACAAGAGTTTTTCTTTTTTTAAAAAAATGTGCATATATATGTGCCTCTTTCTATGTATGCACACCACATGTTTGCAGGTGACCATAGAGGCCAGAGGAAGGCGTCAGATCCCCTGAAACTGGGGTTATAGGTGGTTGTGAGATGCCCAGTTTGGGTGTTGGGAAATGAACTTTGGTCTCCTGCCAGAGCAGCAAGTGTTCTGATTACCATCACTCAGCCATCTCTCTAGCTCCACCTTGAATTTTTGACTGAAATTGATGGTGTTTCCTTTCCCTTGAAAGTCTAGAGTAAGTGAATTTAAGCTTTTAAAAAGTTGGCCAGATCTTCTTCTAGAATATATCTGCTTGTGATGGTTGGATAGTGCTGTACCATATTAGATATACTTCATTAAAATTACACAGTTTTTGCTAAGAATATTCTAATAATTTATTTTTTAATCTTAATATTTTTGAGAATTTCGTACATGAATACTGTATTTTCATTATTCTCACCCCTCCCAGTCCCCCTCCAACTCCTCCCATGCCCTCCCTTTCCCTCACAGTTTCTTATCTTCTTTATTATTGTTACATATGCATTTGTACATTTATAAATATACATATATATAATACACTGAGTTCATTCAATGGTGCTTGAATGTATATGTGTTGATTTGGGATTATATAACCTCTCAAGAAGCTACAGAAATGGATTCTCCTTCCCTCATCACCCATGGGCTGCCTGCAGCTTCATCTTGAGGTGGGACCCCATGAAAGTTGACAGTTGGTTGTGCCATTTCGTAGATCTTGTTAGACTACCATAATGTGGAGATTTCAAGGGTGCAACTTTCCTATTATGTTTAGGATGTATTAACTAGGAACAGATGTCTTGTCCCTCTGACTCTTAGCATCTTTCCAATCCCTCTTCAGTATGTTGCCAGAGCCTTGGGTGTAGGGTTTGGATTGTAGATGTATCACTTAGGGCTGGGCACCTCAATGTCACTTATTCTCTATATTTGACCAGTTGTGGCATTCTGTAATAGTCTCCATCTGTTGCACGAAGAAGTTTCTTTGATGAGCCATTAGAACCACACTTGTCTGTGAACATAAAGATATGCATTTAGGTATTTAGAATACAGTAAGAAATTATGTTGGCTTAGGAAAGTGTCAGTAGTAGGTTTTGTTAGGGTCTATGACCTCTCCATGTGTATTTGGCTGTGTTTACACTACCAAGCATGCTTATTGAAGGGGTCTTAAGCTTAATTAGACAGTTTTTATTACCCCCAAGATAAAATGGCACCAATAGAGGTAATTTATTGGCCCAGTCATCATTGTGGTTGTTTTATTTTCCCTTGGCAGCTTGCATAACCCTGCTGATACTATGAGAGGTAGTCCACAGGAAAGCATCTTCCAGGTCAGTTCCAGCACATACTTCTTAGTCCCATGTCTGGAGTATGCTGTGTCTTCAGCAATAGGTTCTTTCCTTCAAGTTCTGGGAGGCAATCAATGGCTATGGAAAGAGTCTCTATTATTTTTGGAGTCTCTTAGACTACCATGACCAAAACAACTTAAAAGAAGGTTTCCCTTGCCTGATACTGTGATTTTTATTACATAGATTTCAGCTATACATAAGCATTCATATACATATTTTATGTGTAATTTCAGTAGGCTTATAAAATAATACATTTCCTTTTCTATGCCACCTAAATATTATTTATTTCTCTTTCCTCTCTCCCACTGTGTATAGCTCTCACTTTCCCTTCTCAGTTAGAGTCCCCACCATTTCCTGAGTTTCCCTTTGATAACACCTGCATCTTACTAGCACTGTCTCTTAAGCATCATCTTCTCCTCTTCCCCCATGGTTCCTTTCCACTTTTATGGCTCCTGTGATTACTTTAGGATATATATTCATATCTAAGGACTTGGAGCTAGGATTCACAAATGAAAGAAAACATGTGCCACCTGTTTTCTGACTCTGAGTTACCTTACTTAGAATAAGTTTCCATTTCCATTCACTTACCTCCAAATTTCATGATTTCATTTTTCTTTACAGCTGAATAGAGCTCCATTGTGTAAATATACCACATTATCATTATCTATTCATCAACGGAGGGACATTTAGGATGTTTCTATTTCCTACCTATTGTAAATAGAGCAGCCTTAAACATCGTGGAGCAAGTATCTCCGTAGTAGAAAACTGAGTCCTTTAGGTAGATACCAAGGAATGGTATATCTAAATCATATGTTAGATCTATTTTTAGGATTTTTGATTTTTATTTATTTTTGGGTCTTTTTGAGACAGGATCTCCCTGTAGCCACAGCTGGTCTGGAACTCACCATGTGGACCAGACTGGCCTCTATCTCACAAAGATCTGCCTTCCTTTGCCTCCTGAGTGCTGGGATTAAAATCATGTGCCACCACACCTGGCTTATTTTTAGTTGTTTAACAGTTTGCTACACTGATTTCAACATGGACTGTACCTGCTAGCAGTGAATCAGTGTTCCCCACAATCTTGCCATCATTTTATCAGTTTTTTACTTGATCTTAGCCAATCTGACTGGGGTAAGATGAAATATTAAAGTCATTTTAATTTACATTTCCCTAATTAATGAGGATTTCAAACAGTTTTTAAGGTACTTCTTTGTTATTTTTATTTCTTTTTTTATGAACTTTCTGTTCAGATTTGTAGCCCATTTTTTAATTGGGTCATTTGTTTTCTTGGGTTTTTGTTTTGGGAGTTTTTTGGTATACTCTGGAAATTAATTCTTTATCAGATGTATAGCCAGAAAAGATTCTTTACCACACTTTAGGCTTCCACTTCACTCAATTGAATATTTCCTTTATTGTACAGAAGCTTTTTAGTTTAATGAATTCAATTTGTAAATTGTTGGACTTAATTCCTGAGTGAATGGAGTTCAATTTAGAAAGTCCTTTCCTGCACCTTTATCTTTTATGGTCTGACCTATGTTTTCCTCTAAAAGTTTCATAGTTTCAGCATTCACAGTAAGATTATTAATCCATTTGGAATTGATTTGGAATTTGGAATTGATGCATATAGGTTAATTTCATTCTTCTACATATGGAGATCCAGGTTTGCCAGCACCATTTGTTGAAGATGCTGTCTTTCCACCAATGTGTATTTTTGGCCTCTTGTTAAATATCAAGTGGCTTTAATTGTGTGAACTCATGTTTGAGTCTTCTATTTTGTTCTATTGATCTACATGTCTGTTTTTGTGCTAGTAGTATGCTGTTTTCATTACTATAGCTCTGTAATGTAGTTTGAAATCTGATATGGTAATCTTTCTAGCATTATTCTTCTTTCTCAGGAATTTTTTGGCTATTTGGGATCTTCTGTCCTTTCAAACTGAATTAAAATATTAATTTTTCCCATTTCTGTGAAGAATGTCATGAGAATTTTTACTGGGATTGCATTGGTTCTGTAAATTGCTTTTAGTTGATGGCCATTTTCACAATATTAACTCTATCAATCCAAGAGCATTGAAGTTCTTTCCATCTTCTAGTGTCTTCCTTGATCTCTTCTTTCAAAGATTAAAGGTTTTTAATATACAGGCCTTTAGTGTATTTGGTTAGGTTTATTCTAAGATTTTTTGAGGCTATTGTGAATGGAAATGTTTTTGCAAATTCTTTTTCTGACTGCTTATTACTGGTATATAAAAAGGCTATGATTTTTGTAAATTGATTTTGTATCCTGCCACTTAGCTGAAAGTGTTGATCATTTGTAGAAGTTTCCTGGAGGAATTTTTGGAATCTCTTATGTATAGTATCATCTATAAATAGGGATTATTTGACTTCTTTTCCAACTACTATCCTTTTAAGTTCCTCCTCTGCTTTTTTGTTCTAACTAGTGTTTCAAGCACGATAGTGAAAACAAGTAAGGATAATGGACATCCTTGTCTAATTCCTGATTTTAATGGGAATGCTCTAAGATTTTCTCCATTTAGAGTGATGTTGGCCTTAATTGTGTTGAGATATGTTCCCTCTAGTCCAATTTCCCTAGGACTTTTATTTTGAAGCCATAATAAATTTTGCCAAAAGCCACTTCTGCATGTATTGAGATGCTCTTGTAATTTTTGCCTTTAAATCCATTTAAATGATTTATTAAATTTATTGACTCATATATGTTGAACCATCTCTGTATCTCTAGAATAAGGTCAACTTTATCATAGTGGATGATATTTTTGATATATGCCTGTATGCAGTTTGCAAGTATTTTATTAAGAATTTTTGCATCTATGTTCATTAAGGACACTGACCTGTAGTTTTCTTTTTTGTTATGTCTTTATCTGGTTTTGGTTTTAGAGTGATACTGGTTTCATAGAATGAGTTTAGAGGCTCTCCATCAGTTTCCATCTCTTTGAATAATAAAAGCAGTATTAGTTTTAGTTGTTCTGTGAGGGTCTGGTAGAATTCTGCTGTGAATATATCTGGACCTGGACTTTATTTAGTCAGAAATAAAGTATTACTGTTTGAATCTGCTTATTTGTTATGGGTCTGTTTAAGTTGTTGATCTCTGTTGATTTCTTCAGATTTGGTGGTTTGGTGGGATCTAGAAATTCATCCATTTCTTTTAGATTTTTAATTAATAGAGTATAGTTTTTTTTTTTTTTAAGTATTACCTTATATGTTCTGGGTTTCTTTGGTCTCTGTTGTAACATTTTCAGTTTCAGCTCTGATTTTGTTGATTTGAGTTTTCTCTTTTAATTAGGCGGGCTAAGGGTTTCTTGAACTTATTTAGCTTTTTAAAGAACCAACTCTTTTTTAAAAAATTTATTGAGCTCTTTAAATTTCATACTTTTCCCACTCAAATACGGACCCTTTTTCCTCATCCGTGCCTCCCCCATCTCCCTACCGAACCCTATGCACTCTGCCATACATGCTGAGTCCTATGCATTCAAGTGTTTGTACCCATGGGTCCTTCAGTGTAAATACATCCACTGGTTGTCTAGTCAGCCCATCCAATGGTCATATGTAAGTCATACTATCCCTTACCCAGCAGCAATCAATCTCAAATAGTTAATCTAGTGCTAATCCTGCCAATTATTTCTCACTTCTCCTTTGGGCCCTTGTTTCATTGAACTGAGGTGGGTCCCACCCTGGTTGCCATCGCTGCCACAGGCTTACATGAGAAAGCCTCTAGTGGTCTGGAAGCCTCCACCTCCCTATAATCATGAATGAGCCCTAGCTTTTGCAATTTTTCTGCCTCCTCTTCCGCAATGGTCCTTGTGGGTGGTGAGTTTCTGTATAGGAGTCTCATCCTATGCTCTATAGTCTCTTATTCTCCAAAAATTGGCCATATGTGGCCTTCTGTGTGCATTGTATTCTGATGTACAAGGGAGCCTCACTGGTGAGAGTTGAGGGGTGCATTAGCCCTCTCTCTACCCCTTATTCTGCTATGCTCCATGCATGGGCCTTAGTTGTAGAGATTTGGCTGCAGATGTGTCACCTAGTACTGGACATCTCCCAGATGTATGTTCTCTGTGCCTGACCAGGTAGATGTGCAACTCTACAGTAGCCTCTGTCTGATGCAAAAAAAAAAAAAAATCTTCTTTAATGAGTGCCATATGGCACGTTTGTCACTCTAAGTGAGGCCTTCTATCTGGCACTGTGTTCCCTGCCAAACAGCTCCCAGGTATACATATGCATTAATGTTCAGACACTCTATGTGCATTTCTCATACAGTGTCTAGGGCATCACTTTTCCCTCTAGTTTTCCTAGCCCCCTCCAGATTCACTCATCTCCACTCTTTTTTCTCCCATCCAACCTCTCTCTTCCCTCCCTCCCTATTCCCAGTGCCCTCATTATCCCCACCCTCCGCCCAATCCCTCCCAACTCCCACCATCTTTCCTCTCCTGACTTCCCTCCCTCTCCCACCCCATGGTCCCTTGCATGTTTGTCCCTCCTCTCCTCCCTGCTGATCATTCCTAGTTTTCCCAACTCCCTCTGGTAACATCTCTTCCCTACTGTTCCCCTTTCAGGTTCTTTCTTTTCCTTTACAGCCATGTATCCTTTCCCTTTCCCTGGCTCCTGGTGTTACATCAGAAGTCATATAGTTGCGTAAAAAGGATTGGTGCTGCAATCCACAAATGAGCATAAACATATGTCGCTTGCTTTTCTGTGCTTGTGTTACTTCACTTAGTATAACACTCTCTAGCTCCATCCATTTATCTGCAATTTTCATAATTTTATCTTTTCTTACTGCTGAGTAGAACTTCATTGTGTAGATGTACCACATTTTCATTATTCATTCATCAGTTGAGGGGCATTTAGGTTGTTTCAATTTCTTAGCTATTGTGAAGAAAGCAGCAACAACCATGGATGTACAAGTATCTCTATAATAGAGTGGTATCACTGGATCATATGGTAGATTCATTTTTAGTTTTCTTAGTTTTTTGAGTAAAGAACAAACTCTTAGATTAATTTATTCTTTGTATAGTTTTCTTTGTATCTATTTTATTGATTTGTGCTTTTTTTTTCTTCTTACTATTTCTTCTCATCTGCTGGGCTTGGGTTTGGCTTGTTCTTATTTTTACAGATTCTTGACTTTTATCATTAAGTCATTTATTTGTGCTCTCTCTGATATTTTTTGAGAGTTTCATGCATGAAAATTGTATTTTCATTATTTTTACCCCTCCAAATCCCCCTCCAACTATTCAGATGTCCTCCTCCTCTCGATTTCCTTGTCCTCTTCTTTGATTAGTATTGTTCATATACATAGATGTATAAATATACCAATCTATGTATAATACACTGAGTCCACTTAGTGATGCATGTGTGTACCTGTGTTTAGGGCTGCCCACTTGGGATTAACTCTCAGGGAACTAGTCCCTGAAGAGGGACTCTTGGCACCCACTCACTGCCTATAACTCTTCATCTTGAAGTGCCTTGTCTTTTATACATTCTTCTGACTATTTAATATAGGCTTCTGGAGCTATAAATTTCCCTCTTAGGGCTACATTTAGTGCATCCCAGAGGTTTTGCTGTGTTTTCATTTTCTTTTAGTTCTAGGAATATTTCTACGTCTTTCTTGATTTCTTCTTTGACCCATTCAACATTCAGTATTTTTAAATATTTTATTCAGTATCTTAAAAATTTGTGTATGAGTGTATTGCCTGCATGTATGTAAGTGCACCTGTGTCATGCCATACCCATGGAGGTCAGAAAAGGGTGGTGGAGCCCCTGGAACTGGAGCTACAAATTGTTGTTAGCTACCATGTGAGTTCTGGGAACTGAACCTGGATCCTTTGCAAGAGCAGCCAATGCTCTTAACCACTGAGCCACCTCTCCAGGCCCAAGGAATTTGTTATTTAATATCCATGAATTCTTGTGGTTACTACAGCTTCATTTTCTGTTGATTTTAAGCTTTGTTGAATTGGGGTCAGATAGGATACACTGAATTATTTCAATTCTTTTATTTGTTGAAATTTGTTTTGTGACTCAATATATGGTCCATTTTAGAGAAAATTCCATGGGCTGCTGAAGAGAATGTATATGTTTTGGTGCTGTTGTAGAATATTCTGTAGATGTCTGTTAGATCCATTTGATGTATGATATCATTTAGTTCATATGTCTCTTTATTCATTATTTTTCTAGGTGACCTGTTTATTGGAGAAATTGGGGTATGGAAACCAACTATTATTACTCACGGGGTTAATCTGTGTCTTGAACTCCAATAGTACTCATTTTATTAAAAGTGCATATGTTTAGTATTGTAATGTCTTCTTGGTTAATTGATCCCTTGATCAGAATGAAGTGACTTTCTTTATCTCTTATGTAATCAATTTTAGTTTGAAGTTTATTTTGTCAGATATTAGGATAACAATTCCTCTTTGTTTCCCATTTGCTTGGAATACTTTTTTCCATATTTTTCACTCTGAGGTAGTGCCTATCCTTGAAGGTACGATGAGTTTTATTTCTTAGTTCATTCAAATAGAAAAACTGAAAGAACAAAGAAAAGTCTCTATCACACATTGCCTGATAATCATGATGCTTGTAAACCCTTAAAGTTTAAAAGTAGAATCTGAGAGTTTTCCACATGTAAATCATTAACAGACTGAGGACACATTGTCCCTGTTGTCAGGTGTGTAAATACCTAACACTCTACTGATGGGCATAGATTCCTCTTGTGTTGCTGACAGAACATCAAGCGTCATAATGTAGACCTGTGTTCATCATCTTAACTTTTCAGTTGAGGAGTGAAATTCCACTGACTATAAAAAGAACATACTGATAGCTACCTACTGATTCTATGTCAAAACATAAAAGAAAAATTTCAAAAAGATTAAAAGGAAAATAGTATGAGGCTATAATCAATGAACATATAAAAATGATGCCTGGCACTACTATCCTCAGGCCTCTTGGGGTAAGTCTATAGCGCAGTTCTCGGCGCCGGGACTCCCTAAGCGACATTCACCCTTCCATCCCCCGCCTCGCCGTTCAATACTCCTAGTTTGGGCCGTGCGCCATTCCTAGTCTCGGGGCCCCAGACACCTGGGGAACCAATACTGCTTCCTGACCCTTCCCACCCAGAGAAACTCAGTCCCTTTCTTGGGCTCCAGGAGCACCACTTCTGGTCCTGGCCCCGCCCTCACCTCTCTCTGCTTCCCTCGACCTGCACCACTGGCTAACTCTCCTAGCCTGCACTACTATTTTCAGGCTTCTTGGGGTAAGTCTATAGCGCAGCTCTCCGCGCCTGGACTCCCTAGGCAACATTCACCCTTCCATCCCCCCCCCCTCGCCGTTCTATACTCCTAGTTTAGGCCCTGCGCCATTCCTAGTCTTGGGGCCCCGGACACCTGGGGAACCAATACTGCTTCCTGATCCTTCTCACCCAGGCCAACTCAGTCCCTTTCTTGGGCTCCAGGAGCACTGCTTTGGTCCTGGCCCCGCCCTCACCCCTCTCTACTTCCCTGGGCCTGCACCACCGGCTAACTCTCCTATCCTCAGGCCTCTTGGGGTAAGTCTATAGCGCAGC